>NC_080781.1:94584187-94887217 GCF_020826845.1 Diceros bicornis minor | reverse complement strand
GTAAAAAGAAGATCTTCAGAAAAAGAACTAAACAAAACAGAGATAGATATTCTACCTGATAAGGAGTACAAACTAATAGTCATAAGGATGCTCACTGATCTTGGGAGAAGAATAGATGAACACAGTGAGAACTTTAATAAAAAGTTGGAAAATATAAAAAAGAAACAATCATAACTGAGGAATACAATGATGGAAATAAAAAATTCACTAGAGGGAATCAACAGCAGAGTAGATGACGCAGAAGAATGAATCAGTGATCTGGATGAAAGAGTAGAGGAAATCACCCAAGATGAATAGAAACAAGAAAAAAGAGTTAAAAAGAGTAAGGACAGTCTAAGGGACATCTGGGACAACATCAAGCACACTAACATCTGTATTATAGGTGTCCCAGAAGGAGAAGAGAGAGACAAAGGGGCATAGAACCTATTTGAAGAAATAATAGCTGAAAAATTCCCTAACCTGAGGAAGGAAACAGACATCAGGGTACAGGAAGCACAGAGAGCACCAAATGAAATAAACCTAAAGAGGCCCACACCAAGACACATCATAATTAAAATGTCCAGAATTAAAGATAAAGACAGAATCCTAAACCCTGCAAGAGAAAAGCAACAAGTTACATACAAAGGAAACCCCACAAGGCTATCAGCTGACTTCTCAGCAGAAACCTCACAGGCTAGAAGGGTGTGTCATGATATATTCAAAGTGCTGAAAGGAAAAAACCTATAGCCAAGAATACTCTACTCAGCAAGGTTATCATTCAGATGGAAGGAGAGAAAAAGAGTTTCCCAGACAAGCAAAAACTACAGGAGTTTGTCAACACCAAACTGGCCGTACAAGAAATGTTAAAGGTACTTATTTAAGTGGAAAAGAAAAGACCACAAATAGGAATAAGAAAATTATCAAAGAAGAAATATCAATGGTAAAGGCAAATACACAGTAAAGGTAATGGATCAACTACCTATAAAGCTAGTGTGAAGATCAAAAGACAAAAGTACTAAAAATATCTATTTTCACAATAAGGGGTTAAGGGATACCAAAAAAAGATGTAAAATATGATACCTAAAACATAAAATGTGGGGGGGGGGGAATAAAAGTATAGGGCTTTTTGTAAGATGTCAAACTTAAGGGACTATCGACTTAATATAGATTGCTATTTACATGGGTTATTATATATGAACCTCATGGTAATCATGGTAATCACATGGTAACCAAAAACCTAAAATAAACACACAAAAAATAAAGAGAAAGGAACCCAAACATAATACTAAAGAAAGCCATCAAATCAAAAGGCAAGAGAGCAAGAGAAGAAGGAAAAGAGAAAAACTACAAAAACACCTAGAGAAAAAGTAACAAAATGGCAATAAGTACATACTTATCAATAGCTACTTTAAATGCAAATGGACTAAATATTCCAATCAAAAGACATAGGGTGGCTGATTGGATTAAAAAAACAAGACCCATATATATGCTGCATCCAAGAGACACACTTCAGACCTAAAGACACTCACAAACTGAAAGTAAAGGGATGAGAAAAGATATCCCACACAAATGGAAATGAAAAGAAAGCTGAGGTAGCAATACTTATATCAGACAAAACAGGCTTTAAACCAAAACTGTAACAAGAAACAAAGAAGGACATTACATAATGATAAAGGGAACAATCCAACAAGAGGATATAACACTTGTAAATATCTATGTACCCAACATAGGAGCACCTAAATACATAAAGCAAATATTAACAGACATAAAAGGAAAAACTGACAGTAAGGACTTGAGGACTTGAACACTCCACTTACATTAATGGATAGATCATCCAAACAGAAGATAAGGAATACGGAAACATGTAAGGAAACATTGGCCTTAAGTAACACATTAGAATAGATGGACTTAGTAGATATATATGTAGAACATTCCATCCAAAAACTGCAGAATACACATTCTTTTTGAATGCACATGGAATATTCCCCAGCATACATCACATCTTAGGCCATAAAACAATTGGCAATAAATTTAAGAAGATTGAAATAATACCAAGTATCTTTTCTGACCGCAATGGTATGAAACTAGAAATCAGTTACAAGAAGAAAACTGGAAAAGCCACAAATATGTGGAGATTAAACAAAATGCTACTGAATAACTGTTGGGTCAAAGAAGAAATCAAATGAGATATCAAAAAATACCTGGAGAAAATTAAAATGAAAAAACAACATATCAAAATTTATGGGATACAGTCAAAGTGGTACCAAGAGGAAAGTTTATAGCAATACAGGGCTACCTCAAGTAACAAGAAAAATCGCATATAAAGAACCTAACAATACACCTAAATAAAATAGAAAAAGAAGAACAGATGAAGACCAAAATGAATAGAAGGAAGGAAATAATAAAAATCAGAGTGGAAATAAATGAAATAGACACCAAAAAAAAAAAAAAAACGACAAAAATCAATGAAAGAGCTGGCGCTTTGAAAAGATAAACAAAATTGACAAACCTTTAGCTAGACTCACCAAGAAATGAGAGAAGGCTCAAATAAATAAAATAAGAAACAAAAGAGGAGAAATTACCACAGACACCACAGAAATACAAAGGATTATAAGAAAATAGTATGAAAAGCTATATGCCAACAAATTGGGTTGCCTAAAAGAAATGGACAAATTCTTAGAATCACACAACCTCCCAAAGCTGAATCAAGAAGAAATAGAGAATCTTAATAAACCAATCACTAGTGAGGAGATCAAAACAGTAATAAAAAACCTCCCAAAAAACAAAAGTCGAAGGCCTCCCTGGTGAATTCTACCAAACATTCAAAGAACAGTTAATGGCTATCTTTCTCAAACTCTTTCAAAAAATTGAAGAGGAGAGGATGCTTCCTAACTCATTCTATGGGGCCAACATTACCCTGATACCAAAACCAGATAAGGACAACACAAAAAAAGAAAATTATGGGCCATTATCACTGATGAACATAGATGCAAAAATCCTCAACAAAATACCAACAAATCAAATACAACAATACATTCAAAAGATCATAGACCATGATCAAGTGGGATTTATTCCAGGGATGCAAGGATGGTTCAACGTCTGCAAATCAATCAATGTGATAGACCACATTAACAAAATGAAGAATAAAAATCACACAATCATCTCAATAGATGCAGGGAAAGCATTCAACAAGATACAGCATCCATTTATGATAATAATTCTGAATAAAATGGGTTTAGAAGGAAAGTACCACAAAATAATTAAGGCCATATATGACAAACCCACAGACAACATTATACTCAATGGTGAAATACTGAAAGCTATCCCTTTAAGAACAGGAACCGGACAAGGATGCCAACTTTTGCAGTTCTTATTTCACATAGTATTGGAAGTCCTAGCCAGAGAAATCAGGCAAGAAAAAGAAATAAAAGGGATTCAAATTGGAAAGGAAGAAGTAAAACTGTCACTATTTGCAGATAACATGATTTTACATATAGAAAACCCTAAAGAATCTACCAAAAAATATTTAGAAATAAAAACCAAATACAGTAAAGTTGCAGGGTACAAAATCAACATACGAAAATCAGTTATATTTCTACACACTAACAAAAGAAATAGCAGAAAAAGAAACTAAGAATACAATCTCATTTACAATTGAAACAAAAAGAATAAAATACCTAGGAATAAACTTAACCAAAGAGGTTGAAAGACCTGTACACTGAAAACTGTAAAGCATTCTTGAAAGAAATTGAAGACACAAAGAAATTGAAAGGTATTCCATGCTCATGGATTGGAAAAATTAACGCAGTTGAAATGTCCATACTTCCTAAAGCAGTCTACAAATTCAATGCAATCCCTATCAAAGCCCCAGTGACATTTTTCATGGAAATAGAACAAAGAATTCTAAAATTTATATGGAACAACAAAAGACACTCAGTACCCAAAGGAATCCTGAGAAAAAAAGAACAAAGAAGTATCACACTCCCTGATTTCAAAATATACTACAAAGCTATAGTAATCAAAACAGCAAGGTAGTGGCACAAAAACAGACACACAGATCAACAGAACACAAAGAAATAAACACACACATCTATGGACAGCTAATTTTTGACAAGGGAACCAGGAACATACAATGGAGAAAAGAAAGTATCTTCAATAAATGGTGTTGGGAAAATGGGACAGCCACACACAAAAGAATGACAGGAGACCATTATCTTATACCATACATGACAATTAACTTGAAATGGATTATAGACTTGAATGTAAGACCTGAAACAATGAAACTCCTAAAAGAAAACATAGGCAGTATGCTCTTTGGCATTGGTCTTAGCCATATCTTTTTGAATACCATGTCTCACCAATCAAGGGAAACAAAAGAAAAAAAATAAACAAATAGGACTAAACCAAACTAAAAAGCTTCTGCACAGCAAAGGAAACCATCAACAAAACAAAAAGACAGCCTAACAATTGGGAGAAGATATTTGCAAATCATATATCTGATAAGGGGTTAATATTCAAAATACACAAAGAACTCATACAATTCAACAACAAAAAACCAAACAACCCAATCAAAAAATGGGCAGAGGATATAAACAGACATTTTTCCCAAGAAGATATACAGATGACCAACAGGAACATTGAAAGATGTTCAACATCACTAATTATTAGGGAAATGCAAATCAAAACTACAATGAGATATCACCTCACACCCATCAGAATGGCTATACTTAACAAGAAATAACAAGTGTGGAGAGGATGTGGAGAAAAGTGAACCCTCCTACACTGCTGGTGCAAATGTAAACTGATGAAGACACTATGGAAAACAATATGGAGTGTCCCCAAAAAATTAAGAATAGAACTACCATATGATCCAGCCATTCCACTTCTGGGTATTTATCAAAGAACATGAAAACTCTAATTCAAAAAGATATTTGCACTCCTATATTCATTGCAGCATTATTCACAATAGCAAAGACTTGGAAACAACCTAAGTGTCCATCAGTGGATAAAT
The DNA here is from genome assembly GCF_020826845.1 of Diceros bicornis minor. Taxonomy (NCBI): domain Eukaryota; kingdom Metazoa; phylum Chordata; class Mammalia; order Perissodactyla; family Rhinocerotidae; genus Diceros; species Diceros bicornis. Next base: position 94,882,227 of record NC_080781.1, on the reverse strand, counting down.
GGATAAAGAAGATGTGATATATATACACAATGGAATATTACTCAGCCAATTCATGAATATGGGATGCCTTTCCATTTATTTATGTCTTCTTTAATTTCTTTCAGAAATATTTTGAAATTTTCAGTGTAAAAGTCTTTTTACTTCTTTGGTTAATTTTTTCTTAAGTATTTTATCATATTGATGCTATTGCCAATAGAATTGTTTTCTTCATTTTCCTTTTGGATTGTTCATTGTCAATGTGTAGAAACACAACTGATTTTTCCATGTTGATTTTTGCATCCTGCTTCTTTGCTACATTTGTATATTTGTTCCAATTGTTTTTTTTAGAATCTTGAGAGTTTTCTACATATAAGATCATGTCATCTGTGAAGAGAGATATTTTACTTCTTCCTTGCCTTCCATCTGTATGCCTTTTACTTCTTTTTCTTGCCTAACTGTTCTTCTAAAGTTTCTGATACTATTCTTTTAAATTTTTTCTTTATTTTATTATTTTTATTGAGTATATTTAAAGTGTACGACTGGATGATTGAGTATACTTATACATTGTGAACCAATCACCACAATCAAGTTAATTAACATATCCCTCGTGTCACATACTTACCTCTTTTGTTTTTCTGGTGAGAAAACTTAGGCTCTATCCTCTTATGAAATTTCAACTACACAATACATTATTGTTAGTAATATAGATAGATAGATAGATAGATAGATAGATAGACAGACAGATAGATAGATAGATACACCGCACTTTTTTGTTGTTGTTGAGGAAGATTCACCCTGAGCTAACATCTGTGCCAATCTTCCTCTATTTTGTATGTGGGTCACTGCCACAGTACAGCCGCCATTGAGTGGTGTAGGTCCACACCCAGGAACCAAACCCTGGTGGCCAAAGCACAGCATCCTGAACTTAACCACTAGACTACGAGGCCAACCCCTATACCATACTTTCTTTATCAATTCATCTGTTGACAGACAATTAGGTTGTTTCCCTATCTCAGCTATTGAGAATACTGCAATCAACATAGGAGTGCAGGTATCTTTTTGACATCCTGATTTCAGAGCATTCATTTGGATAAATATCCAAGGGATTGCTGGATCATATGGTAGTTCTATTTATTTATTTTTAGGGGAACCTCCATACCACTTTCCATAATGGCTGTATCAATTTACATTCCCATCAACAGTGCATTAGAGTTCCAGAGTGTATACAAACACACAAACACACATGCAGTGGGATATTATTCAGCCTTAAAAAGAAGGAAATGCTGTCATTTGAGAAAATATGGATGAATCTATAGGACATTACACTAAGTGAAATAAGCCAGACTCAGAAAGACAAATACTACACAATATCACTTACCTATAGGTGAGATCTAAAAAAAAAAGTCGAATAAAGGTGAACTCATAGAAGCAGGGAGTAGAATGGTGTTTACCAGGGGCTGGGGGGTGAGGCAAATTGGGAGATGTTGTTCAAAGGATACAAAGTTTCAGTTACACAGCATGAAGAAGTTCTAGAGATCTAATGTACAGCACGTTGACTATAGTTAATAATACCCTACTGTTCTTTGAAATTTGCTAAGAGAGCAGACCTACCACAAAAAGAAAGGTAACTATGTGAGGTGATGGAAATGTTAATTAGATTGAGTGTAGTAATCATTAACCATTTCACAACATGTACATATATGAAAATGTAATAATTGTTATATACTCTTGGTGAGTTGACCTGTTTATCAAAATGTAATGACTTCTTTGACTCTTGTGACAGTTTCTGACTGAAAGTCTACTTTGTCTGATATAAGTACAGCCACTCCTGCTTTCTTTCGGTTAGCATTTGCGTGAAATATATTTTTCCACCCCTTCACATTCAGCCTACGTGTCCACTAAGCTAAAGTGAGTCATTTGTAGGCAGCATATATTTTGATCTTGTTTGTTTTAGCCATTAGCCACTTTAGGTCTTTTGATGGAGATCTAGTCCATTTATACTTAAAAGAATTACTGATAGATAAGGACTTCCTATTGCCATGTTGTTAATTGTTTTCTGACTCTTTTGTAGTTCTTTTCTTCCTTTCTTCCTCTCTTGCTGTCTTCCTTTGTGATTTTTTTTGTAGTGCTATGCTTTGATTCTTTTCTCTTTATCTTTTGTGTATCTACTATAGATGTTTGCTTTGTTCTTATCATGATGCTTATGTAAAACATCTTGTAGTTATAAGTCTATTTTAAGCTGACAACTTTGATCTTTTACAAACCTCTACACTTCTACTTTTCCGCTCCCCCCCACCGCCTTTTGTGATATTGATGTCGCAGTTTACATCTTTTTGCATTGTGGGTCCATTAAAAAATTATTGTAGCTATACTTATATTTAATACTTTTGCCTTTTAACTTTTATACTAAAGTTAAATGTGATTTATATACAACCATTTCAGTGTTAGGGTGTTCTGAATTTGACTATGTGCTTACCTTTACCAAAGAGTTTTATATTTTCATATGTTTTCATGTTGTTAATTAGTGTCTTTCTGTTATAAGTTAAAGGACTCCCTTTAGCATTTCCTGTAAGGTGGGTCTATCAGTGAATATCTCCCTCAGCTTTTGTTTGTCTGGGAATGTCTTTACTTATCTTTCATTTCTGAAGGATGGCTTTTAGGAATAGAGCTGTCAGTTGTTTTCTTTCAGCACTTTGAATGTTTCACCCTACTCTCTCTTGGCCTGCAAAATTTCTTCTGAGAAATCTCCTAGTAGGTTTCTGCTGTTCCCTTGTATGAGACAAGTTACTTTTCTTTTGCTGCTTTCAAACTTCTTTCTTTGTCTTTGACTTCATATTTTGATTATAATGTGTCCTGGTGCAATCTTGTATGGGATGATTTTGTTTAGGGACCTTTGAGCTTCATGAACTTGGATGTCCATATCCCTCCAATTATTTGGGAAGTTTTCAGACATTACTCCTATAAATAAGCTTCTGCCCCTTTCTCTCTCTCTCTTCTCCTTCTGGGACACCCATAATGCATATATTGCTTCTTTTATTGGTATCCCATGAATGCCATAAGCTTTCATCACTCTTTCTCAGTCTTTTTTGTCTTTTTTCTTCTCTGACTTGATAATTTCAAGTGACCTGTCTTTGAGTTCATAGATTCTTTTTTCTGCCTCATGGAGTCTGCTCTTGTGGCCCTCAACTGTATTTTTCATTTCATTCATTGTATTCTTCAGCTCCAGAATTTCTGTTTTGGTCTTTTTTCTGATTTTTATTTCTTTGTTGAACTTTGTTTTCTTCAGGTATTGTTTTCCTGATTTCATGGAGTTGTCTAACTCTGTTGACTTGTAGCTGGCTGAATGTCCTTAAACAATTATTTTGAATTCTTTGTCAGGCAATTCATGGACTCCATTTCTATGAGGTTGGTTATTGGAAAATTAGCTCGTTTCTTCTGTGGTGTCGTGTTTCCTAGACTTTTTGTGTTTCCTGAAGTCTTGTGTTGCAGTCTTCACATATGAGGAAACAATCACCTCCTCCAGTATTTACTGACTTTCTTCAGGAGAGAAAGACCTTCACCAGTCAGCCAGGATAGGAATTTTGGGGGTCTCTGAGGCCTTTTCTACGGATGCACCCACTCCATATGTTTTGTTCACTCTTGTGGAGGAGGTGTTAAATTGTATGCTTCTCTCAATTACGTAAAGCCCGGCCACTTGCTGAGAGCGTCCTGTTGATTTTCATTAGGGCAGTGCCCTGAAGTGTTCAAGGTTATGTGCCTTCTCCCAATCCGGCAGAGCCCAGTCAGTTCACTTTGTGTTCTTGCGCAATATCTGCAGAGGTTCCAGTGCACTGTCTGCCGAGGTGCACGTGGGGCACTGGCCCTGGGGTGGGGGGAGTGGCACGTGGAGTGCTGGGGATGCTTGTGGGCTAGTTGGGGGTTCTGTGGGTGATGTGTCCTATGAGGTTTGTGAGTGGGCCTCTTGGAAGAGTCTGTGAGGGGGTTAGTAGAAACTGCAGCCCTTTGTCAAATTTGGTGCCCTGTTTGCTGTGAGCCCTTGCCCCTTTTCTCTGCTCCTTGCTCTCCCCAGACTATTCAGCAGTGCTCATCCTCTCTGTGTTCTGGGTGTGGCAAGAAAGAAGTGGGCCTCTTGGGCGATGTCTAGCACAGCTGAGGAAGCCAAGCACTGACTACACTCTCACTTTTTCCCATGGGAGACATTGCAGGCCGAGGGGGTCTCTCTCAGCATTGAGGTGTGCCACCTTGGAAGAGGATTGACGTTTGTCAAGGAAAGCTGTTCTTACCCTCATCAATGTGTCTGTTCTTAGATTTTTTTCCTCCAACAGGGTGCTGGTATTTCTCCACTGGACACTGGAGCTCGCACAAATGTACTCTCATCCATGATTGATTGGCAAAGTAAGTGTTTGGGTGGATGAGGGCTGAAAACTCCTATTCTACCAACTTCCTGACATTACACTCTAGAACTATTTTTTGAATGGCAAAAAATAGTTTGAGTGAATAACAAGAGGCAGTCCAGGAAACAGTTGATTTTCTGCTAATCATATACGAATGTGTGAACCACAATTGTTTCCTTTAATGTTCTGCACATGGAGGGGGTCATCAAAATGTACTAGAGAGTCATATCATCACAAATGACACAGCTCATAAATAAACATCCTATATAGAATCCTTACCTTCTCACATCTCTCCGTCCTCTGCCTGGAAGGAGTTTACATTGTGGATGTAATCTTCTATTTCCATGCCGTGGTAGTCCCCAAAGAATGAGCCTATCACCTAGAGCTGCTGAATTTTACATTATGATGGGGCGTGTGTGGGCATATACAGCACTTTGTCAGGGAGCACTACCTGCAACTGTTTCTCTTCTTTCCCACTGCTTAACACTGACAATAAAGTTACTTCTGGACAAGGTAATGAATTCCACAAAGGAACAAAGTAAAACATGTTTTGAATGCAATTTCCATAACGATACAGCCCCATCTGATGCCATCTCCTGTATACAGTGGCTAGGTAAGTCAATTTTGCTTTCTCAAAGTAAATTCACATAGGACATCTAGTTCAGTTGTACATATTTGTGTTAGAACCAAAAGCATTTGAGTATTTATATTTAAGTTAACAGCATCACAACTATTCTGTTGTTCCCCTTTCCCACTTCTCTGTTAGATAAAGCCACTCCTCCCAAAGCCACTAGCTCTGACCTCCAAAATGTCCACCACAAAACAAAAAAGATAAAAGAAGGAAAAGTTGTTCCCATTAAATCCTGCCAAATCACAGGCAAGAGAAATGGCTTATCATCCTGCCTTACCTAAATAAGCAGAGTGCCTGATAAATGCAATGCCTAGATTGGACCCCAGACACACAGATCTCTAATCATAGAGTTTTTTCCCTGCCCCTCCTCAATGTGGAGAGTGCTGACAGAGACCCACTTATGGAACCAAATGTTTTCTGAAAGATCCTAAGAAAATCTTGATAGTCTTCTCAGAGAAAGAATGATTGATTAGAGTATCAAGTCTGACAGGATCAAAATCTGACTTAAAGAAGAGTTATAACTAGAACCCCACGATTTGTCTTTTGGGGAAAAAAGTGGATCCTAATCACCATCAGTTGAGCATAGGTGGACTAGACAAAATTCTTCTGCATCTTACACTGTCAACCTGTTCATTTGTTTGTAATTATAAGAACCAGGTTTCCTGTGACTGTATATAGATGCTTGCAAAATCCAACTTAAAGTTTCTTAATAGGCTCTATGGTAACTAAACATGTGCCTCCATTTTTGTATCTTGAATTTATGTGTGTCCCACAAATAATCCTCCACAATTACAGGAGACACACTGACTTGCACAAATACTGTCTTCTCTTACTATTCTTCACTCCAAACATTTTGACTTCCCTCAGTAGGCCTAGAAGCACAAACACAGTCTCTTGTCTTGACTAAATTCCTCATCTTTAACTGCAGTGGAAAATTTGGTGTGTTGCATTTTCTTCAGCTTATTTATGTAGCCACGGCACATTGCAGAGACCTAGCAAAATAATCCCAACACATGTATAGCATTGTTTGCCTAAGCCAGCAAACCAGAAACAGCAAATGAAAATTTGTTTGGACATATAGACGAAGCTGCAGTTTCCCACAGTAGTCAGCAAAAGACGTGTTTGTGGAATTGCAATTTTAAAGAACTACAGTATATATTTTCCTTCTCCTTTATCTGTCCTTTTCTGGGGAGGCACAGACAGAATATAAATACAGCAAAATCTAATGAATTCAGATTCCACTCATTTGTAATTGTCGTAGTGCGGGCAAGGGAACAGGTGTGATGTTTAAACTTTACGATAGTTCCCTTTTCAGTGTTTACTTAAAAGGAAATTTATACACCACTCTTACATACACATATTCCACATATTAGTGATAGGTTTATATCTATACATAAAACCTTAGTTAGAGGTCGTTAAGTAGACTCAACTTTGACTGGGTCTAATTACTGATCGTACTTGAAATTACTTAAGTGACATTTCAGAGATCTCCCATGATCTCAACTTTTCAGTAACTGGGGCTGGTTTTCCAGGTTTTCTGAATTGGTAAGGCTGAACTAATACTACTCTCTGTCAAGGAACCTAGCGGGTGACCAGACGCCGAGTTGGAGCCAGACTGCCTATAGGCAACTCTTGGTTTGCCACCTACAATATCTGTGACCTCTTAGGCAAGTGATTTAATACCTCTGCACTTCTATGTCCTCATTTGTAAGTTTCTGTAACATTACTCACTCTATAGAGTTACCTCTCTTAAATGAGTCATCCTTTTAAAGTGCTTGGCCCACAGTAATCACGGTACATATTTTTTACAAATTAACAACTAAAACTCATTAGATTTGCTTTAATTTCCTTTAGGCTTGCATGGAATTTAAGTCAACCACACTTACCTGTACCCACTGCTTAGGCTCTTAAAGTAGTTTCTACAGTACACCCACGATTATGGTTTTTGGGAGGATGTATTTCGTTGTTCTGTATTAAATTTCATGTGTCATTAGGGAAAAATCACATAAAATTAGCACATTAAGCAGAGATGGGATTAGGTAAAGCCCAAGCTTGCAGTGCTGTGGAGGGTCACCTGGAGGCACCAACCTCACAGAGAAGACCAGGCACGTGGGCAATCTCAGATCTCGGGTCTCCTGAAGATATTTTCCTGAAACATGCAGATCAGGAGAATCCTACTGTCTTGGACCCTACTATCAGGAAGCTGACTCAGCCCTCCCAAGCACCTGAGCATTGCGGGTTCCTAAGGCTATGGGTCATGTGGATGCTGCCATCATGTGGACAATAGTTATGTTGCAGCCCCAGCCCTACCTGCCGTGTCAGCACCATGGGCTCTTAAACCCAAAGGTCATGCAGTCTCTTGGCCCTGTTGCCACTATGGTCATGTGGTAGATCCAGCTCTTCAAGTCACTAGAGCATCCTGAACTCCTAAACCCTGCCTGTCACCGGAATCCTTCTCTAATGTGACATTTACTGGCCACGAACATGTGGAAGCCTAAACCATTGACATCATACAGATGACCTAATGCTTAGGGTCCTGTGGATGCTATGGCTATGTAACCCCCCCCACCACGGTACATGTGAAACTCTACCGTCTCTGCCATGTGAATATCGTGAGCTACTAAACTCTTCAGATCCATGTATAGGCAACTCAACCGTCTCTGTCACGCAAAGATCGTGGGCTACCGAACTCTACAGATCCACCTATAGGCAACAATGTGGCTTCTACCACACGTGGCAGAGAAAGCCCTTGCAGTCACGTGAGCACCACAGCTACCACTATTGGTCACGTGGATCCTGTGGTCACATGCCAGGATATGATCACGCCAGAGTCAGCCGTCTGAGTCACGTGAAGACTGAGGGCTCCTGAACCTGAGGGTCACGGGGATCCCAGGGAGGTCATGCAACCCCTTGTGGTCGTGTAGCTCGGCTTGGCCTTCTGAGGAGGCGCCGCCATCAGGAGAGAAGACTTTAGAACTGCGGTGCACCCCCTGCCTCAGGTAGAACTTTGGTGAGACTGTGGCTCACATTCCCACCTTTCCACCAACTTTCATATCCTGCCGCAGTGAGCAGTAGTCGGGTAGGGGGGCCTGCAGCCGGACTAGAAGTTTAGTCAGAGAATTGGGTTTTTGTGGTTGGCCAAGTGGCCTCGGGCCAAGGCCTGGGCAAACGGCAGAGGGCCCGACAGGGGGTTGGGTGGAGGTAGGGGGAGAACTTCTGAATGTGGCTTCACTTTCGTACGTCTGGCAGAGAAAGCCTATGGGTGTGTGCGACCTGTTCCTGGACTCACGGGAGCTGTTGTCGGTAGAGAGTGAAGTGGAGGAGGAGAACGTCCTGCCTCGGAGGGTGGGGCGGCGGTGGAGGGGGCGGCCGGGGTTCGTGGGCTTGTATGGACTCTCTCAGCAGCTGGGCTCTGGAAGCCCGATGGGACCCCCTTCCCTGCCCCCACACCAAAACCTTACCCTTGCTTATCACCCCGCCATATTCACTGTCCGTGTGGTGTGATGGCCTCCTCTGACCATGTTCTGATTAAGGACATCAGAGACCTCCTAGATGCCAATTTGTATAGAGGAATCCAAACCTGATCCTAATTTCTGCCACGTATTCGATTTTGTAAAGATTGTCTTTATTCCCTTGATGTATTTTTTCCTCACAAACGTTCTAAACATGTGCTCAAGAAAGAGGCAAAGCGGGGCCAGCCCCCGTGGCCTAGTGGTTCAAGTTCAGCGCTCACCACGTGGGCTGCCCGTCTTCATTTCCTGGTACCAGAACTACACCACTGCCTGTCAGTTGCCATGCTGTGGCTGCGGCTCACAGAGAGGAACCAGAAGGACTTACAACTAGGATAAACAATCGTGCACTGGGGCTTTGGGGAGGAAAAATAAATAAAGGAAGATTGGCAACAGATATTACCACAGGGTGAATCTTCCCCTGCAAAAAAAAGAAAGAAAGAAGCAAAGCAGAGCTAGAGGGAGATGGAAAGGGGAGGAGGGGGAGACAGAGAGAAGGAGGGAGAATAATAGAGGGAGAGAATTTATTTTCGAGAATTTGATATTTCAGTAAAAGTGTCAAAGTAGCCATGCTGTGAAAATTCAGACTTTCTTTCTTTTACTTAATTTGAAGTTCATTAGTTTTACAAAGTACATCTGGGAGCTGGGCAACAATCTCTTTTGCACTTAGGTCTCTGAATGGCTTAAAGTAGTTCAACCAGACACTATCCGTTTCTGGTTTCCCCCCTGATTTCCTAACCATTGCTTCTTAGACTCCTTCTTGAAAACTCACTCCTTTCCTTCACTGGGAAAATAATAGTGAATTGATTTAAGAAAATATTCGGTCAAGTCGTAGGTGATACTCACATTTGGTACATCGTGAAAATGGTATTGAATGAGTAAAGTTGAGCAAATAGCAAGATTGTCCTTACATTGATGGGGGATTTAAGTACTTCTTGACACATGATTCAAAAATATTGTCACTTCTGGTAATTTATATTACATGTAGCTTAAATAATACACTTTATTTTTCTCTCATTTCAGCATTTCCAAGTTTGTTCTGAGGAACACTAGGGCCAAGAAACAGCAACAACAAAAATGTACTCTACATTAGAGAAGTATAGGACTAACAGGACCAAAGGTAAATGAATTTCCGTATAGTAGGAATTTTTTAGAGAATATGCTAACATGCAATATGAATCTCAAAGGGAGGGATATTTTCCCCAACTTGTATGGGAATGGAACATTTTTCCGCAGAGCATCTGAGTTGCTAGTGTTCTTCAAAAAACATTCTGGGAAACCCTGTCCAAACTAAATCCTCTACCACTTGAAAACCTTGTGCCTTTGTTTACTAAGAGCGTTGGAATGTGTGTTTATAATAGTTATAATCTACTCTTCTTTTCATTAAGAAATTACTTATTGCTCTTTTATTCATTTTACCTTATCTCATTGGCCAGTCTGTCTCCTGCTTAAATCTTTTCAGTTTTTCATTCTTCAGAGATAACCCCAATTTCTAAGCATGTTTCTGATTGCGTGGTGGCAAAAATAAGTGCACAAGTGCAAATCATTAGGAAGTCTTATCTGTAGCAGCAAGTATAGCGCCCGCCTCTAGAAAGCAAGATACAACTTATCAGGATCAGCAGACACAACGCCTCTCATTTTATACAAATATTCCACACTTTTTCAAAATGGTCTTGTTATTCTTTTTTAATAATTATAGCTGCCATGTTTTGAGCCTCTAGTATATGTCAAGCACTGTGATACCCTCGTCATATAAGTTAACTCAGTTAACCTTCAGAAAAATCCTGAGAGGATTTATTTTAATTTACAGATGAGACATCTGAGTCAGGAGAGGCTGGGTTATGCCATGGTAACAGACAATCCCCAAATCTCAGTGGCTTATTCCTCACACCTATTCCATGTCCACGGCAGGTGCACGTCCATCACAGGATGGTGGATGTTGGGGGTCTGAGCAGTTCTTATTGGAATGACTCAGAGACCCAAACAGAAAAGGAGCCACCATCTAGGAAACTGTCAGTCACTATGCCTGAGGGCAAGAGGGCCCTGGGGGGTCTCAAACCAACATCCATAGGTTCTGGCCCAGAAATAACACATATCACCACCAACCCATTAGCCAGCACTAGTCACATACACGGCCCTGCTCAAACAAAGGGGGTCAAGCAAGAAGTGCAGTTCTGCCAGGTGCCTGGAACAGGGGAGAAATGGAAACATTTGGCAAACAGCACCACCAACCACTGCGTGATGGAACTGAAACTCAGAAAGATTGAGTGCTTGCCTAAAATCACATAGGCAGTAAGTGACAGAGCCGGGATTTGAATCCAGAGAAGTATATTTTCAAAGTCAGTGTTCTTGCCATACTCCTTTCAACATTGCATGCGATATTGTCTTAAATGACATTTATATATATTTATAATAGAGATTCCATTACTTTAATGCTTCAATTCCCTCTTCCTTAATCATCTGATGTTCCAACAGTGGAACTGAATGATCACGAAGGCATTGGCTTAAAACAACACCATTGCTAAGCTGCAGGTCTCTTCCAAACAAACGAATTTACTGGACTTATGAGTGTCCATTATATTCGAGAATAAAAATTAGAAAATAAAACCTGATGGTAGACGAAAGGACTGTTCATTGATCATTTACTTAATAAAAAAATAATCTCATGTCTTTCCACTTTGTCAAGGAAAAATAATAAAAATAAGTGCAGAATGAAATTGATAACAGATATGACAGAGTTCAACAAAAATGCTAGATGGCAGTACTTTAGACAGATAGGATAATAAAGAGAAGCCTCTGGCAACATGGGTCAGGAAAATTAGAGATAAGGCACAGATAAGCCACTTTGGGAAAGAAGAAGCTTACAGTTCCGTGCTTACAGTTACAGCAAAGATTTAAGAGGTAAGATAATATTATGAAAAAGATATGCTGATAAATTAAAAATTTAGGTTAAATAGATAAATCCCAGAAAAAAATACAACTTTCCATACTGAAGAAATAGAAAAATCTTAATGTTATTAAAAGCATTCTTGACAAGGAATATGAGAAGGCAAAATTATTAGCCAATCTCAGTTACATAAACACAAAAAAGTATAAATAAATTAATAGCAAACTAAATCCAGCAATGGCTAAAATAGGTAATGCAGCATGACAAAGTTGTGTTTAATCCCAAGCATGCAATGTTGGTTTAATATTAGGAGTTCCATAATGCAATTTAACACATAGTGGAATAAAGGAAGGAGGAAAGGACGACTATTGCAAAACATCCAGTAAAAAATGATATACAAAAAATGAAACAACCAATCAGGATTAAACAACAACAATAATAATTCTCAGCAATTAATGAATGAAAAGTATTTCAACTGATAAAAGTATTAAAAAAGAACAAACTACATCAAACATCACACTTAATAGTGAAACATTAAAAACATTCCCTTTAAAATCAGAAAAGAGACAAAGATGACTCATACGACCACTTTTCTTCAGCATCATACTGCATCTCCTAAGCAGTACAGTAAGCCAAAATACATACATGCATATATACTACATCAAGAAATAAGTGTATACAAGTTACAATAAACAAAGCTGTCAAGACGATATGGTTATCTTCATATAAATTCAAGAGAAACTACAGAAAATTAAAATTAAAAATAGAGATTAATAAGTTTGTTGGGTGTAAGACTGATATACACAAAATAATTATAACAACTAAAAAGTACCATTTTCATTCTGAATATACCATTTACGATAGCAAAAATGATAACATTCTGTGAAATAAACTGTGAATTGGCTCCCTTGGTGACCATTCCAACATCCGTAAACACTCTTATATGCTTTCCTGTTCTATAGAGACTAGAAAGCTTAAAACATGAAAGGAAACTAGGGTGTGTGCATGTGTGTGCGCGTGTGTGTGTGTGAGATACACACATTAACCAGAGCCCCTTGTGACTAGGGTCGCAAATGGGATCTCAGTTGTATCAAGCATAGGCACCAACCTGAGACTTGGAGGTGTAACTGCATGATGTGGGAGCCACGTATGGCTCCATGAGGTGGTCAGCTATGTGTGATGAGAGAGGTCTCTGGGTTGTGTGGAGCAGCCACAGCAGACGCCTAGGATTCAGTCTCTGTCATACATGTCAAGTAGCGGGCAGACAGCAGTGGTGTTTCAGCTGTAACAGTCCCACAGTGAGAGTGAGCTTCCCCTGGCTGTGCAACATCCAAGCCTGCTTTTCTGGCCCTCACAGAGTTTTCATAAGCTATGTAATATATTTTATTAATATATCTTATTTTTCTAAAATAACTAGAATGAATTCTGGCATATGCAAGTGGAAACCTTGATTAATAGAGTGCTTGACACCAAAATTGGTTGCAAGCATAGGGCCCTGAAGGAAGTAGGGATCTGGGATAGGTTGTGTGACCTATGTGGATCTGAAGATACTAAGGATCCAGTTGACGTGAGAGGATGAAATATTGGTATTCCGTGGCACACAATGGTGAAAGAGTTGCAAAATTTATCACCTGTGGTCACTTGAATTGAAATGCCTTTGAAGTCAGTGTCAGTGGACCAAGCAGCTGCTGTTAGGGACTCAGAGGACACTCCTCTCCCCACGGTATTGAGACACGTATTGGTGAGGAGGGCATCTTCACCTCTGAAGTGTTGTGATATGGCTGACTTGTGTAGGCCACAGATGAGATGGGAGATCCTGCCATTGACATGGTCACCCTCGTTTCAGTGGTGATGTTGGGATCCTGGAGTCATAGGCCAAACAGAAGCACTTAACCTCCTGGGTCAAGGTGAGTGCTGTTTACCTTAATAGGCAGCGGAGATGGAAGGACAGTCACATTGGTTTGACCTCCAGTAACATTTGAAGGTGGCTAACTGATCAACAGATCCCTTGGATCTTGAAATATCTTAACATTCTCTAAAGTTGCATTTAATCAGTGTAAAAATAAATAATATATAAATGAATATTTATTTATAATAAAATGTAAGAACATAAAATATAAATAAATAAAACTCTAGATCTGGTGACCTGAGCCATCTTGATGGCAAATGATGGTCTCTTACTCAGCTCCCACACCTGACCCACAACACCATGAACAAATGGACTACTGAAGAAAGATCCTACAATGAAGTCACAAGTAACTACAGTCAATCTTCTTCCTGGGCTTAGCCAAAGGGATCTCCGGTCATTTACCACAGTTACTGTGCACTTGCTTTCAGGGCACTTGCTCTAAGCCAGAGCTCAACAAACTTGCTGGAAAGGGCCAGATCATAAATATTTGAAGCTTTGCAGGCCTTTTGGTCTCTGATGGAGCTATTCAAATCTGCCGTTGTAGAGCAAAAGCTGCCATAGACACAGCATGGCTACGTTCCAATAAAACTTGATGTATGGACACGGACATGTGAATTTCAAATAATTTTCACGTGTCAGGAAATAATATTCTTGTTTTGATTTTTTTCAACCATTCAAATATGTAAAAACCATTCTTAGCTTGCAGGCCATCCAAAAACAGTGGCCCATGGGCCACTGTTTATCAGTCCCTGATCTAAGCTAATGGAATCACTAGGTCCCTAAAACAGCACAGAGTTGGTAGTCAGCAAAATGAGGTGGCAGCCATTCCTAGAGTCTTCTGGTAAGCATCAACCAAAAGCTGATGCTTTTTAACAGAGTGGTTTTCAAACTTGGTTGCACACTGCAATCACATGAAGAGTTTAAAAATGTGGTTGCCTGGGTCTGCCTCCAATTCTGCTCTAATTGTTCTGGATGTAGACTGGGGCTAGTGATTTCTTCAATCTCCCCAAGTGGCTCTAGTGTGTAAACAAGGTTAAGAACTACCTGAACAGTTTAAATGATGAGAGTGCGAGTATTTCACAATATTTGATTTAAAAATCTTACAATTGTGGTTTTAGAATAATATTCTAATATAAATACATATAATATTCCAATAACAATAAACACGTAGCCATGCTGAAAGTATGAAATAAGAATTCTCACGTAAGAAATGGAGGAGACTCTCTTAAAAAAAAAAGGAAATGGGAAAACACAGTGGTAAAGCAGGGGCCACCAGCGGTAGGGCCAGGGGAGACGCTAAACCACTGGCGAGGCCAGAGCAAGGTGTAGGTCAAAGCCAAGCACCCAGGAGCCCAGGGCTGACTCAGCAGTGAAGCCTCCCCCATAGGAGACATTTGGAACCCAGGGTAAGCATGCAAGGGATGGAACAAACTCAACAAATGGAGTGATTTGTACTGAGGGAATAGAAAAAATAGACAAGGCTGGAAAAGACATTAAGATAATATTTCCCCGGAGAGATAAAGGAGTGATAAAGGAAGAAATTATATCCATTATATAAGAACAGAAGCCTGACCAAAAAGATGGCCGATTGAACACAAGGATCTACTTTCACTTCCCCCTGAAACTTCATTAAAACAACATTAAAGGTAAACAAATCAATACAATGGGATATTCCTCAGCAATAAAAAGGCAAGAACGTGGATGGGTCTTTCAGAAAAAAAAAATTAGTTAAAGAAGCCAGGCACAGGGGCTGGCCCAGTGGCATAGCAGTTAAGTTCGCACACTCCACTTCAGCGGCCCGGGTTCACCAGTTCGGATCCTGGGCGCGGACCTATGCACCGCTCATCAAGCCATGCTGAGGCGGCATCCCACATAGAGCAACTAGAAGGATGTACAACTATGACATACAGCTATATACTGGGGCTTTGGGGAGAAAAAAGGAAAAAAGGAGGAAGATTAGCAACAGATGTTTGCTCAGGGCTTATCTTCCTCAAAAAAAAAAAAAGCCAGGCACAAAGGAGTACAGGATGTATGATTCCATTTATATGAAATCATAGAGCAGGAAAAACGAATACAGAGAGACTGAAAGCAGATCAAGGTGTGCATGGGGCCAGAGGATGAAGCGGAGTTTAACTGGGAACCTTTTGGGGTGTGGTATATGTTCTATATCTTCATTAAGGTGGTGGTTAGCCCTAATCTGTGATTTTTACCTAAGGAACCCAGGACCAGGAGAGGTTGAGTGAATCGTCTAAAGTGATGCAGCTTATTAATCAGCAAGAAGATACTCACATCTGCTTATTAGTGACAAATTGTTCCTATTATGCTGCGTAATGAGACAGTAGGAATAGTGCTTCCTCCACGCACATGGCAAAACCCCGACCCAGGCATAAACATCCTTTTATATAAGTAAAGCACAGATATGAAAGTAAAACTATCATGCATTCCAGTCACCCATTTTTAGACACAGTTGACATTCACTTGTGTCCCTCTACCTTGACTTCTTCATGTTTACATTTACACATAAAGACATAAACATTCACTAACATCTTCTTCTGAGGAACCACACTGTAATATACAGTTTTTTCCCAGACTCTTTTTCTTTCACACTATCTCATGTGGTCTGAGGAATATTCCATCTCACTTTTTGTAATCTACCACTTTAGCCTGAACCATTTCTTGAATAATAATGCATTTTTTTTCAAAGTTTAAAGTTTGGAAATGGGAAGTTAAGCCCCCCACTTAATCCTTCTACTCGTCTGATTCAGTCTCTGATCTTTTAATTTTGGTTCCTTTAAACAGTATGTCAGATTATTTCCTACCAGGGGTGCCCTGTTTTAGGATCGCCACTTGATAAGATACGTTACGAGCTGGCACTGCAACCTGCCCCCATACACCCATCCGTTTTCCTTCTCGTAACAACAGAATGTGCAACTAAACACACATTCATCCCTTACTAAACACCGGACGTTGTGCTAAGTACCTGACTTAGTAATAGTTAACTTATTTGTACTGCTTATTAGGTCACAGGCATTTCTCCAGGGGTTTTCTGTGTATTTCCATATATTAACTCACTTTTAATTCTCACAATTACGTCATGAGGTAGAAACTATTACTATCTTCAGTTTAAGGGGGCAAAAAAGAACTTGAGTCACTGTGAGGTCCAAGTTACTTGCCGTGGACCATTGAATTTAGCAGCAAGATTCAAACCCTGATTGATCTGACCTCAAATCCTATGCCCATAACCAGTAATGTGTGGCTCTGTGTTAGGGCTGAAATGAATGCTGGGATGGGACTCGCTTCGTTCCGGTGGACAGTGATGGGTGTGGTGTCTGGGACCAAGATGCACAGAACTCCAGCCTTCTGCCTGAGAGACTCATCATCGCCCTCTGTTCCCCTGTACTGTCTCTCCTTTCTCAGACTGTGTGGGAACTGTTTCTCCCGTGTTCAACTTGAAGGTGAAGTAACAGAGACAGATAGGATCTACTACAGGGAAATAAAGGAAGGTTTCCAGAAGGGTGCATATTGCCAGGATGGACTCAATTCCTCAGAGGCTTTTTCCATTTGTGTTTCATTCTCTTCCCAACGCTCACTCTCATCTTTCTGACCTTACATCCATCCCTTGGCCTTTTCACTCTCTGTGTCAGGTACTCACATCCCTTCTTTCCCATCTCTCCTTGATTCCAAGGAAAGTCATTTCTACCTCTCTTGTGACAATATCAGCCACTCTCTGGTCCCTTTGTCCTTCTGTGCCAAAGACGCTGTAAAGCACTGCCATATAACTATAGGTATATATTTAGGCAGGGAATATTTTGTATGATAAATCTAAAAAGTGAAATGTCTGGGTCAAAGTGTAAGAATGACTATCGCATGGTCTAAACATACTGTAGGCAGTTAGGCTCTCATACTCTGTTAGTAGAAATGCATATTGGTGTAAATATCATCAAATATCCGTAGGAAACTATCTCTTACGTTTAAAAATATATGTGTGCTTCTTCTGGGAAGCTGTAGAGCAGGGACTGAAATCCTGGACCTGCCCTGAAGCCCAGGCTGTGCTCCACTGGGTCCCTTGGCCTCCACCACTGGGGATGCTCTGTAACGCTGGTCAACCCATGGGTATTGTTCCAGTATTTTTTTTTTTGTACAGAGAACTCTATTACTTTTCTAATTTAAAATAATCAATTCAAATATTCAAACACCAATATTTTTTTTAAAAAAGGATTAAAAAGCATATTAAGGCCAAGGAGCAAAAATCGGTCGTATATAGTACAGTAGGATCCAGAAAATGTACAGTCGGATCTAGTCTCGTGTGGCAATGCATTTACCAACATGAATACGTGTATCTGTAAACGACTTATAAAAGCACATAACGCAAATATTAACACACGCCCATGCACACACACACTCTTCCCTTCCTCTGAGACAGTGGCTGTACTTACTGTCTGTCACAAAGCTGGGCACTCACAGAGACGCCTGCAGGTCCAGACCTTTCTTCCTACACACACCAGACATCCAGGAAGCCGTGTCTGCTGGATTCAAGGAAAGCTTCTCCTCGTTTCTGTCACCGCTGTTTGCAAAAGCCTCCCTTCCTGAGATCAGAAAAGCTATAGTTTTAGCATTAGTCAACAGGGAGGTACTTAGCTCTATTTCTAACTGGACACTAATGAAAAATATTAATTTTGCAAAGGAAAATTCAACACATGCTAGTTGTACAAGCAGGTTATAAAACAGTTCTGCAGCCCAGGTTTTTCTGGAATAAATAGATGTGGATAGAAATGGTTGAGAGGTATGGATTCTCCAAAGTGGCTTTGTTGATGATCCCAAATCTACCTTACATACATTCATTTAACAAATATTAATTAGGCCTCTGTTATATGCCAGACACAGCTAGCCCAAAGTGACTTCTAATCTGCAAACCTTGTGATCCAAACAGATTTCGCCATCTGGTGCAAGACAGATATTCCACTTGATCCAAGACACCTGGGCCCACTCAAGCAGGAGTGACTAGCTCCTGGTCACAAAACTTCATCCCCCATAGCTTACAGGAATCTGTCCATGAGACCTGAAAGTTCACCATTAAAGGAGAACCAGTGCAGTAGCTGGAGGGCCACTCAGGATGTGGAGGCAGACCAATAGGTGAGGAAACAATTCCTGCTCTGCCACCTGCTTGGCTGAGAAATCCTGGGAAATGTACCTAATCCCTGTGAGCTTAATATTCATGATCTGAAAAGGGGCCGTGGCTACAATCGTCACAGGATGTCTGCGTGTAAGGAGGTCAAAGAAATCTAGTGAGTCTGCCCAACACTGAGCAACTGTTGGTTACCGCTGGCTTATTGGTCACCCCCTTCTTTCCCTACCATAGCAGGGATGCTGTTGCCATGTACTGAGTGACATAGCAATGATGTAGGTAGAATTCTAAAATGACACAGGAAGTAGCCGTATGAACACTCATGATGTCATAAAGGATACTCACGACTATTTCTTCGTGGGAGGATCAGCTAGTATATGGTGGAGCCCGAGGGGGAACCCAGGCAGCCTGGGTGACAGGCACTAGCTGCTGTATAATGCTCCTGTTATCACCTTTGATTCCGGCAGGAATGTGAGAAAGGGATTGTGCGGAGATGCAAACACACAGTAAGTGGATGCATGTCTCTGTGTGGGCGTGGGGTCTGTGGTTCCCCTGTGGCTTATCACATGCTCACTCTCCTGTGAGGTTCCCAAAACAAGGCCATGCCTGAGATGGCTCGTGTCTGAATCACCTTGATGAGGGAGAGCTCTGGCCCTGTTCAGGCACCCGACTGAGTCGGTCAGTCTGGGGATTGCTGTAGCCGTCAGCTGGCTCACTTGGACACTTCCCCTCGGCGACAGTATTTCTGAAGTAATGTTAGTTCTGGAAAATGACTCTGATTCTCCTATATGCCATGAGTTGACCGTGTGCCCTTTCTCCTCCCTTTAATATTTGATTTTTTTACTTTCATTGATGCACTGTCAGGAAAACAAGTTGGTTGCCTGGCATTCTCCAGTGGTCAGCAATAAGGTTCCTCTTTGCTGTTTAGTATCTTTATGAAGTCATGGCTTTTTAACATGGTGATGGGCTTCAAACCATTGTTATATGGTTTTGAGCAGAGGAGTGAAGTTATTTGACTCATGGTCTGCTGCCGGGTTGAAAACAGATGGTGAGGGAGCAAGGATGAAAGCAGAGGAACCGGTTGGAAGGTGGTCTAATTCAGGACATAGATGTTGGTGTCTTGGCTAGGGCGGTAGTAATGGAGGTGGTGAGAAGCAGCTCGATTCTGGATATCCTTTGAGAGAGGGGCCAAGAGAATTTCCTGATCAGTTGGATGTGGAGTGTGAGAGAGAGAGAACACTCCAGGCTGCCTCCAAGTTCTGGGGACTGAGCAAGTGGCATTTCTGGGTCAAATGCTCGATTCGTGTCTAATTTCACTTCCAGTGCCACACAGGGAAGGTCCCAAAGGGTGTGAGCAGCAGGATTACCCTGACAGCGGGCCACACAGTGAAAGCAATCACTTTCCAGAGGAGTTCATCTGAGGCCTGGTCATAATCACTACATCGTGGAGTGATCAGCCGTGAAGGGACTTTTACTGATAAGTGTGTCCTGAGACAACATGGAGTAATTAATGTACAAAATGCACAACACACAAACCTAGAGAACCTTAAATATTAGAACCCCAAAGGAAGCTGCTTTCTAACAGCCTAGTTACCTGAGTAATCCTCCCTCCCCCCAAACCACTAGGATTATTATCTACTGGTACATTGTTTCACTTGAATGTGGTAAAAATAAAACACCCTTAGTGAATCCACCCATGGGAGACAGGACTGAGACTATGTTATTTCTGTAGATGCCAAAAACAACTTCTGAATCTCTCCATATGGTGAATTACAGGTGTTGATGGGGAATGTTTGGGGAGGGGGCGGTGAACAGCAACACAAATCCTAGGAGTGAATACAGGGTGAAATATAACCAAGACACTTTACAAGCATACCTGTGGCTACAGTATCCAATAAAGTAGACACCAGAGCAAAGACAATTAATAAGAGACAAAGAGAGGCATTACATAATGATAACAGGATCAATCCACCAGGGAGACGTAACATTCCTAAATGTGTATGCACCAGACAACAGAGCCTCAAAGTACACGCAGCAAAATCTGATGGAGCTGAAAGGAGAAATAGCCATGTCCATACTTAGTGTTGGGGCCTTCAACACCCTCCCTCTGAGCAAGTGATAGAATTGCTAGAGACAAAACCAGCAAGGATATAAGAGGTCTGAACAACACAATAAACTAAGAGGATCTACACGACATAAATAGAACACTGTGCCCCACAACAGCAGAGTACAATTTTTTTTCAAGTGTCTATGTAACATTTACCAAGATAGACCATCTCCTGGGCCATCAAACAAATATCAACAAATTTAAAAAGAATTGAAACCACACAGAGTATGTTCTCTGACCATAATGGAATCAAATGAGAAACCAGTAATAGAAAGAAAAAAGAAGAATCCCTGAACACTTGGGTAAGGTAGTTGATACATCATTCCAGTTGGTCATTCAGACCCTTGTAGAAGAGCTGAAGTTAGAAAGAGTTGTCTCCTGAGCTGAAAGGCATGTCAGGCTGGGCAAAAGGAAAGCTCACTCTGGATATTTCAGAGTATTATTGAGACCAAGGCTGTAGGTTGTTACATCAGTCCCACCCGACATTAAAGCTTGTCCTACGCCAGCGAAGGAAGGACAGCTTGCTGATTGTTAGTGGAATCACTTTGGTGGCTGATTGGATTTTGGAAGCATGAGAGAGGTTCCCTCCCAGGTACTGGTGTGGTTGTGAGAGGTCTGAGAGAAGGCAAGATTCACGTGCTTTCCTGGTGTATGGCTGGTGTCCAGTCTAACCCATGGACGCACACACCTCTGTTCTTTATAAATCCTGCTCCAGTTTTTAAAAGGTTCAACACAGTTTCCCTCTCCCCCTCCTCCTTCTCTTCCTCCTCTAAGATTCTTTGCCTGAGAGTGCCATCTGTCAGATAATGCTCTCCTATCTGGACAGGCAGAGGAGTTTCCTTTCTGGGGTTTGTGGGATTGGTCCCTTAGGGCAGATTGGCACTTTGCTTGCCCTCCCATGGTGTTAGCCTAAGACGTAGTACATGGTAAGTGGACCACTGATGTGTCTTCAAACGTGTATTTTTGTTCCGCTTCTCAGAATACAATGATGGTGGTAGCTCACCTCAAGGAAGAAATAAAAATTGGAGTTCTTTCCGAGGTAATTTTGGCAAAAGGAACCCTCGTTATGAACATGGTGGATATGAGCCTTGGCCTTCACACCGCCGGGAGGATGATGGAAACATGGTGATGAGGGATGTCCAGGAGGACCCCCAAGTAAGACGGTAAGTGACCAGGCATCCTGGTTTGCATGTAGCAGCCCCTGGGACTATGCAGCTCTTTCACTCTCTATGGTCTTTTTCTTCTCTCATTGGAAAACTGAAGAATACTGGAAGTGGAATAATGGTTGAGCAATCCTAATTGTAGTCCTTCTGTCAAAGAGGCAAAGGTGTATAGAAGACTTTCTTAGCATTTATGGCCACCCACTTTCTCTCCACTTCCCCCCTGCAGCACTCCCTACACCATTCGACGCAAAAACAGAAGAGGGATATGGTATAATGAAGACCATATCCATATGGCTATGTGGAGAAACAGAAAACCTCTGGGGAGAGAAGTTGGGGGGAACACAAGAGATGGACCCCAAGGGAGCTGGTTCAAGATCACAGTGAGTGTCCTAAAAGAATGTATGGAACGTGCAGGAGAGAAAGGTCAGGGAGGGTTGTGTTGATCTCATGTAGAGACGCTAGGTACTTTGCTGGGGACAGTTTGTAATCTGCCCTTTTTATTACAAGAAGTTAACATTCTTGTTCATCTAAGGGCAAATTCAGAGGAGCCATATAAAGGGAACAGGCTGACTGTGGGGAGAACAGAGGAGACTGCCTAAAGACAAAGATGGAAACTACTGCCAAGAATATGGAGCAACTCCACAATGGATGTCTCAGTTTGGCTCAGAGTGTGGAGGATGCGGGGGCGGGGGTCCAGTCTCTGGAGACCTTGTTTGAGGTGCAAGCAGGGTCTGCACTAGGTAGAATCACCTGGAACTTTATAAAAGGAAGATCATGCCTAACACCTTAAGTTGATTATTTGGAGGAGAGCTTTGGATGGGGAGAAAAGGAATTTAGGAAACCCATATTTGGCACAAACATAAGAAATCATGTCCATAGTCCCTTCTTTAGAAATCCTTTAAAGCTCAATAGAAGGTTGGAAAGGAACACTGCTGGGTCAGTTCTCCACGCTTAATTCCATGTTGTCTCTCTTCTCTCCCATCCCTTCTTTTCACCCTTAGATACCCTATGGGAGAAAGTATGACAAGACGTGGCTAATGGATTCAGTCCAGAGCCATTGCAGTGTCCCCTTCACTCCAGTGGATGTAAGAGAAGATGGTGAAGGCAGATGAGTGGGCACAGGGAAGGGGGAGAGACCTGGCTCGGCAGGGACCATTGGCCTCTGACATTGTTGGTGTTTCCTTTAATCCCTGTAGTTCCACTACGTGGAAAACTGGGCTCGGTTTTTTGTCCAGGATGCTGGTGCTGCCTCTGCATTGATGGATATCAGCTATAAGATTTGTGACGACAAGAACCAAAAGGTGTCTGCTGAGGGCATTACCTGTACCTAGTCTCAAGGGAGGAGGACAGGCCAGGTTTTTGTCTTTGGAATTAGAGTTCCTGGTGCTTACTCCACCTCTCCTTCCTGCAGATATCTATCTTGGTCAGTCCTTCTGCTGAACCCCACTCTGTGCGGTATAAATTGGAGCCCAAAGAAATGGAGCAGCTAAAGGTAATGCAGACTCAAGGTACATTGTGTGCCCGCAACCATACCCACTTCTTCTTCCCCCAGCCCTCAATTTCCCTATCACCACCACAGCCTCAGAGCGGCTCTCTCCATCTCTCTCTGCAGCTGACCATGAACAAACGATATGATGTCTCCCGGCAAGCTCTGGACCTCCAGAGGATTCGCTTTGACTCAGGTATGGCTGACAGCAGTAATTCTGGGGTAGGTGAGGGCAGAGAGATCTGCCTGGGAGGGAGATTTAGGGCTGGTAACATGGGGAGGAGTTGGTGCTGGCCCTGGACTCCTCTCAGCCTTCTGATTCTCTCTTCTTGGCTTTCTGAAGACTTGGTGGATCATGATATTGATATAATCCTGAATCGAAGAAACTGCATGACTGCCACCCTGCAGATCATCGAGAAGAATTTCCCCAAGGTGAGGCCCTAGGCTTAGTGCTGATATTATGGTAGGGGGCGGAACAGATGGGATAGAGGGCAGATTTGTCTCCCAGGCCCTAGGTAGTAACCGTCACTCTAACTCTTCTTCCTCACAAGCTATTGTCTTTAAACTTGTGCGACAACAAACTGTACCGGCTGGATGGCCTGTCTGACATTATACAGAAGGCCCCCACAGTCAAGATCCTGAACCTCTCCAAAAATGAGGTGGGAAGAGGGAGCCAATCAAAGTTGGTTGAGAGTGGGTGGTGGTGCTCATCAGAGTGATGACAGGAGTCAGGTGAAGGGACCTGTGGGGGAGAGTCAGGGCTGGAGGTGCAGGGGCCCGGGTGTCTCTCTTTCCTTGGGAATCCTTTTATAGTTTCCTCCCCATATTTCTCAGCTGAAGTCAGCCAGGGAGTTGGACAAGATGAGAGGACTGAGACTTGAAGAGCTGTGGCTGGAAGGGAACCCCTTGTGTTACACCTTTCAAGACCAGTCCACCTACATAAGGTCAGTGTGAACCCCTGTCACACTTCCTGGGGACTTTCACCCGTAGGAGCCTGAACGACCCTTGACAATGCCCCTCTGCAGGAGGTGGAAGCCTTGGTCCTCTGGGAG
Organism: Diceros bicornis minor; assembly: GCF_020826845.1. Classification (NCBI taxonomy): domain Eukaryota; kingdom Metazoa; phylum Chordata; class Mammalia; order Perissodactyla; family Rhinocerotidae; genus Diceros; species Diceros bicornis. Next base: position 94,857,985 of record NC_080781.1, on the reverse strand, counting down.
GACCACAGGCCCTGTCTTCTCTTTTCTGTGTCCCTCATCTGTGCTTAGAGGGCTACTTTCCTTCCTCTGACCAGCTCACCTCTTCAAGTGCTCTGGGGACTGTTTCCAGACTCTGCACCTAGCTTTCTCTAGCATGCTCTCCCAAGAGCGTGCTCCAGGCAGCAGGGCTCCCTCTACTCACCAGAACCAGGAGTGACCAGCCTTGAGCCAGATGCTGGTGCCCTGGACTGAGAAGGGTCCTCCAGACCAAAGTCTCATGCTGACACATGCCTTCCTGCTTCTGAGCCAATATGGAGTTTGCCTCTCCTGCCCTGAGATGGGGCCTCTTTCCCTTGCTCCAAAAGGGTCTCCTCTCCAATCCCAGGCTGCTGTGGGTGTTTCCCTGCCCCATGCTGAGGTCCAAGGCCCCAGCTGGCTTCTTTCCAGCTGGCTTCTTTCGTGACATCCGTTCCTCTGGCGCAATGCCAGGAGCTGCGTACACCTTGAGAGAAAGCTGGGTTCCCTGAGTCAAGGGGCCAGAAGTGGGCCACCGCCAGTAAGAGGGCTTCCTGAGGCAGGAGTGGAGGGCAGAGGGCAGAGGTGGTTGAGGAGACAGAAGGACAGGCCTCTCAGGGGCATGCTCCTCCCTGCATCCACACATCACGTCATCCTGCCTGGTCCTTCAGAGGAGCCCTGGGTCACCCAAGATGGGTGTGATTCCTCAGAAAGGAATCAACTAAGACAGGCACAGGCGCACAGGGGCCATCAGGAGACAAGGTGGTGATCATAAGAGGGGCCACAGACCTGCAACCCCATGCTGAGCTGGGGCCTGAGCCTTGCCCTTCTGGGGAAGGTCTCCTACCCCTGAGGCTGCTCCCCTTCCCATGCCCAGCTCAGACTGAGTTCACACAGGTGACAAAGTGTCAATCAGTATCCAATGGGCCCCCAGCCCAACAAGTGCATGTTTTCTATTTCTGTCTTGGGTCCAGGGCCAAGCAGGGCAGATGAAGGACAGGGCTGCAGCAGGGGAGACATTACCCCTTTCTTCTCTCTTCTTCCCTGACCTCCACCACCACGGCAGAGCTTCTTTCCCTTCCCTTTGCTTTCTCTCTCTCCCTTATCTCTAGAGCCCTGTGTCTCTCTCATGTCTCTCCTCTTACCTTCATTCCCTCTCTGTCCTCATCCCCTCCCTTTCCCTCCCTGCCTCCTGAGCCCAGCCTCACTCACCTCCCTGCTCCATCGTCCTGGGCCATCTATGGGGGCTGTCTTGGTCCTGGCAGAATGCTGTACTCTCAGCAAAGTTGCAGAGCCCTGGGCTCCCACCCTGTTCCCTCTTCTCTCTGGATACTTCAGTGGGGACTTGGAGGAAGGAAGGGAGTTAGGGAAAGAAGGAAGCCCTGGAGCCTGGGCTCCAAATGCTATGTTGTCGGTGGGAAAGGAGTCAGAGCAGTCTAGGTGAGAGCCACCCATGAGGAAGGAGAGGGAGGGAGGGAGGGACGGAGGGAGAGAGAGACAGAAGGGAGGGAGAGAGAGAAGAGAGGGAGGAGTGGAGGGAGAGACAGAGGGGAAGGAGAGAGGGAGGGAATATGAATGTGAAGGTGTGGAGAGAGATGAAGAGACTATACCTTTCACACAGTCCATATGGCAGATGCTCAGTGCTCATCAGGGAAGTGGACCAAAAACCCTTGAAATCAGAGGCTGAGGTGGGCAAAGGGGCTTCTGGATGGGCAGAAGACACTGTGCTCTGTTTATGGTATCAGTGTTTTAAATCAAAGGAAGCATTTGCAGCCCCGAACTATCAACCACTTCTTTCTATTTTTGGTTTTGGACAGTGCCATCAAGGAATATTTCCCTGACTTGTTACGCCTGGTAAGTGCCTACGTTCATCATTGTCTCTTACTCACATAGATGACCTCCACACCTGCCCTCAAGCCCTTTAGGTCTCCCCTAGATTATAAGTTTGCATCAGACCCTTATCCACTTTAGGGGACATGGACTCCTGAAAAAGACGCGAATATACTCTCTGCAAAAATGTCCATACAAACAGACCCACGTTGCATATAATAGTAGAGACTTCCAGGACCTCATGTTGAAGACGCCCACTGTAATCTTGCCCATGGAATTTCCAGGGCCCTTTCACACCTGACCTCTGACCCTCACCCTCTCCTGGGCCCATCCTTTTGACTGATCTTCCAGGGCCACCTCCCTGGTCTGCACTGCTGACTTCCTCTTCCCTTCTCCAGGATGGCCAGGAGTTACTCCAACCAATTATCGTTGACATTGACACCCCCTACTTAATAAAGCCCTGCAAGGTGAGGAAGAAGGATCAAACAATATGTGAGGTATTACAAGGGAGGCTTTATCAGCCACATGGTCTCAAATGTCTTTTGATTCCAGGAAAGCTATAAAGGACCCGAGACCCTGAAGAATCTAGTCCTGCAATTCTTGCAGGAGTAAGTACTCCTGGGACCACGAGGAGTGGGGAAGGCTGAGAGAGGCAGGGCCACCCAAGCACAAGTCTGCTTGTGGGAATGTTCAAGTCTCATCTGAGGTCCAGACCACAGAGATAGACTGTCTTCATTGCTTCCCCACAGGTATTATTTGATCTATGACTCTGGAGACAGACAGGGTCTTGTCGGTGCTTACCACGACGAGGCCTGCTTCTCCCTGACCATTCCCTTCAACCCCGAGGATGCAGCCCCGTGAGTATCACAGCTCAGACTCTGCTCCTGGGCTCTGTGGCTCCCCAGCAGACACAGGCCAGCTCCTGGAAATACCCACACTGGACAGACCACCACTTCCTGTTCCTCTTTCTCTCCTAGAAGCAGTTTGTGCGAGTACTTCAAGGATAACAGGAATATAAAGAAGCTCAAAGACTCCTGTGCGTGTGTGATGGGGGAGACTGGGCAGGGAAAGGGGGCGTGGACGGGTCAATCATAGGACACAGGGTGTGGCAGCCCCTGACCTTCGCTCTCCTCCCGCCACAGACCTGCGGGTTCAGCTGCTGAAACACACAAAGGATGCCATCGTGCGCTCCCTCTGTGTGTTGCCCAAAACTCAGCATGACTTCAGCTCCTTCTTGGTGGACATGTGGCTCCAGACGGTGAGCACCTGCTTCCTCCATCAGGCAGGCCCAGAAAGCCGCAGGTGGGTAGGAGTTTAGGTGGTGACTGAGCACCTGGGTTCTTCCCTTTCAGGAAAGGATGCTCTGCTTCTCTGTCTATGGGGTGTTCAAGGAAGGTGAGTGTGTGTGGAGTCCCCACCCCAGATGCCCCACTTCTCCCTCCCCCTGGCTGGGCTCCCTCTTGGTACTTTCCCAGCTTCCCTGATCTCTTTCCCTCTCTTCCTATTCCTTCTGTGTTCTTCAGTCACCACTCTACCTCCAAACCATCGTGGTCTGACCTGCCTCCATGCCGGTCTGCCCCTCGCAGCTCAGGCATTAGGGACACAGGCTGTGGAGTTTGATGGCTGTCATCCCGGATCCGTACTCTGTGAACTTGGGCCATCTACTTAACCTCTCATTTGCAAAATGGGGCTAATAATACGCACCTCTTGGGTAGCTGTGAAAAATGAATCGAATGATCTTGTAAAGTGGTTGCCACAGAACCCGGCACATAGTAGGGCCAGTGTCACTGAGAGCAGATTGTTCCTATTGTTGCCCTCCCCATTTCCAACACCCTGACTCCCAGTGAACAACTGTCCCCTTCAGCATGAGTGTCAAGTCCGACCCTGACTGGGCAACACTGTGTGAGCATGTAAAGCACGTGCAACTCTAAGGAGGTATTGTTGTTTGTTGTTTGGTTTTGATGTGGTAGGAGAGTCTCAGAGTTCTGTCCATGCCTTCACACGGACATTCATCACTATCCCTGCCAGCAGTTCCAGGTGAGTACTGTGCTATGAGTGGGAACACCCATCCCAGCCTGGACTCAGGGGTGTGGGAATGTGGTGGTGCAGGGTTTTCTCAAAACTGTGGAACGCCAACAGGTAGATCCAAGGAGCAGTGTAGCCTAGTGAGTAAGAGCATGGGCTCTGGAGTCATAACACTGGGTTCTCTTCCTGGCCCCAGCACTCACTAGCTGTGTGACCTTGGTCAAGTCACATGACCTCTCTGTGACTCAGTGTCTTCCTCTGAACGTGGAGATTAGACTGTCCACTGCTTGGGCTGTTGTACAGGGTAAATACGAGCGTAAAATTGTCCCTGTGTTGCAAGTAAAGTACAAATCCAGTGAAGCTGGTAGACAATCTCTCCAAAGATGGGCTCTGTGAGAGGGGTAGAGGTACCAGCCGAGGAATCTGGGGGGCAGGCACAGCAGAATATGGAAGGAATCTGGTTGCTGAGTGGTGGTGGGAGGAGGATCATTGTTGGGGATGTGGGGTTGTCCATCCATCAGTTGTCTGGGGGCCCATTTTCCCTTCAGTCTGTGCATCGTGAATGACCAGCTGTTTGTGAGGGACGCCACCCTCAACGAGCGTCAGAGTGGAGTCTTCATCCCAGTTCCCACACCCACCTCCAGCTCCGTGCCCACCCTCTCCCAGGAGCAGCAGGAAATGGTGCAGGCTTTCTCCACTCAGTCTGGGATGAAACTTGAGTGGTCTCAGAAGTGAGTACTGGGTGTGCATGGGGGTGGGGCGATTTGGGACAGCTGGGGAGTGAACCAGGGAAACTCGCAGGCAATTTGGAAAAATAACTTTTTGGATATTTTGCTTCCAAAAACTATTGGGCCCATGAAAAAGGTAGCATACAATTATATATGTAAAGGATTTTAAAAATAGTATAACGTTCAATCACATTATCTGGTATATGCAAAATCTGAAAGAATCCACCAAAAAACTACTAGAACTAATAAGCAAGTTCAGCAAGGTTGCAGGATACAAGATCAATATACAAAACTCATTTGTACTTCTATGTAGTTGCAATGAACGATCCAAAAGTTAAATTAAGAAAACAAGCCCATTTATAATAGCATCAAAATAGCAAAAGACTTAGAAACAAATGTAACAAAAGAAGCACAAATCTTATACTCTGAAATCTGTAAAACATTGTTGAAAAAATTAAAGAAGAAATAAATAAATGGAAAGACACCCCATTTTCATGGGTTGGAAGACTTAATATTGTTAAGATGCAGTAGTACTCAGGGCAGTCTACAGATTCAACACAAACCCTATCAAAATCCTTCCATGCAAAAATTGACAAGGCTATCCTAAATGTCATATGGAAGTGCACCAAAACGATCTTGAGAGAGAATAACAAAGTTAGGGGACTCACACTTCCCTATTTCAAAACTTGCTGCAAAGCCACAGTAATCAAGACTGTGTGGTACTGGCGTATGGAGAGTATATGAATCAATGGAATGGATCAAAGATGTAAAAGTAAGAGCTAAAACTATAAAAATCTTGGAAGAAAATATAGGTGTAAGTCTTCATGAATTAGGCAATGATTTCTTATATATGACACCAAAAGCACAAGAACCAAATAAAAAATAGATAAATTGGACTTCATCAAAATTAAAAGCTTTTGTGCATCAATGGACACTATGAAAAAAGTGAAAATCCCACCAACAGAATGGGAGAAAATATTTGCAGATCACATATCTGACAGGAATATAAAGAACTCTTGCAACTCAACAATAAGAAGACAAACAAACGAAGTAAAAACTGGAGAAAGGAATTTGTCATCAGCATGGTGGTGTGAGAGGATCCTTTTGTCTGTCCCCTTCGGTCTACAGTGAATAAAACATCCATAACCCAACAAAGCCTACATTGCACAACACACCAGGATGCTGGAAAGATCCACACTTTGGTACGTACAAAGATGGGTGAATTGGAGCACATATAGGAGGCTAAACGGGGCAACAGCAGAGGCAGAGCCCAGGATCCTGGATCCCTAACAGCAGCAGCTGAGCCAGCCACCCTCAGCCCCAGAGAACTCAGTGGGCAGCTGCAGAGGTGCAGGTGTGACACCAGCCAGCTAGCTGTGGTGGTACCTGTGGCCACAGGAAGCAGAGCAGCAGCAGAGTTGAAGCCCTATGATTCTGGGCCCTCAGCCTCAGCTCAGAGCCTGGTAACTGTGGCAGAGGTATGCACAGGACCCTACATCCCAACTTCTGCAGCACCTGTGACCACAAGGTAACGGGCAACAGCTGAAACAGTGTCCGTGAACCTGGCTCCCTCCCCACCTTTCCCCTCCCCCAACCAGAGAGTTGGAGCTTCTGACCCAGGTGATCCCTGATGAGGCTGAGGCTGAGGCTGTCAGCCATCCCTGTGCCCCCGGCAGCAAAGCCAGTGACTGACTGCAACGAAACCAGCAACAGCAAGGCATTGGTGACCCCAGAAGCACAGGCAGTGACGCAGAGAGTATTAGCAACACCCCAGATAGAGGTGGTGGAGGGTTGACCATGCATACCCTCAAATATAGCCTGAGGCAGCTCAGGTAACAGAAACCAAAATCTAGCACTATAGGACCACCTACCAAAAAACAAAAGAAAGGCTTCTAATAACCAGGCAGTTGAAAAGTTTGAACCAAAACAAAGCTATACCTAAGTAAAAAATGTGTTTGCTACATGAAATGTGCCGGTAGAGGAATAGCTCAGCAAGCACCACAAAAAGCCATGGTACCATGGCATTACAGAAAGAAAACAATTCTCCATAAACCAAACAAAAAGGCATGGAAGATTATGATCTACATGATAAAGAATTCAAAATAGCTATAATGAAGAAATTCAAGGAATTATAAGAAACCTCAGAAAAGCAGTTCAGTGAGCTCAGGAATAAAATCAATGAACAGAGGGAATACTTTACCAAACAGACTGAAACTTTACAGAAGAACCAAACAGAAATTCTGGAACTGAAGAATTCAATAAATGAGATTAAGAATGCATTCGAAAACATTGGAAATAGAGCAGATCCTATGGAAGAAAGAATTAGCAAGCTCAAAGATAGAAACCTAGAAATGATGCTTGTGGAAGAGGAGAAACAACTAAGACTTAAAAAAAAATGTAGAAATTATATGAGAATTATCCGACTCCATTAGAAAGGGCAACACAAGGATCATGGGTATCCCAGAAGGAGAAAAGAGAGAGAAGGGAGCAGAGAGCTTATTTAAGGCAATAATGGCTGAGTACTTCCCAAACCTGGGGAAGGAACTGAATATACAAATCTACAAAGCTAATAGAACACCTAATCATCGCAACATAAAAAGACCTTCTCCAAGACACATGATGACAAAAGTGTGAAAAATCAATGACAAAGAAAGAATATTAAAAGAAGCCAAGGAGAAAAAGAAAACAACTTACAAAAAATACCCATTAGGCTATCAGCAGATTTCTGAGCAGAATCCCCACAGGCCAGGAGAAAGTGGAAAGACATATACAAAATATTGTAAGATAAGAACTGCTAGCCAAGAATACTCTATCCAGCAAAGTTATCTTTCAGATATGAAGGAGAAATAAAGGCTTTCCCAGACAAACAAAAGCTGAGGGAGTTCATTGCCACTAGACCTGCCATATAAGAAAAGTTGAAAGGAGCCCTACTACCTGAAACAAAAAGGCAAAGGTATACAAAAGTATGAGCAAGGTGATAAATAGATAGAATCAGAAAATTGCAAATCTGAATCAGAATAGGACAACATACATTTAATTATAACGTAAAGGTTAAAAAGAAAGGAAGCATTAAAAATAAGTATAGCCACTTCGATTTGGTATCAACTCACCATACAAAAAGGGGTAATTTGTGACAACAAAAACAGAAGAGGAAGAGGAAAAAGATAGAACCTGCATAGTCAAACGGAGATAACATGCTATCAGCAGAAAAAGGACTATCTTATCTATGAGATCTTTTACTCAAACCTCGTGGTAACCACAAAACAAAAATTCAGAACAGAATCACAAAACATAAAAAAGAGAAAACTGAGAAACACGTCACAGAAAATCACCAAATTGAAACAGCAGGCAGAAACACAAGGAAAGAGGCCCGGGGAAGTCAAGATGGCGGTGTAGGCAGACTCTGAACTCACCCCCTCCCGCAGACACAGCCAATTTACAACTACTCATGGAAAAATTGCCCCTGAGACAGAACTGAAAACTGGATAAGAGGAACTCCTGCAACAAGGGACAATCCTGATTGAGGTGGAAGAGGCAGAGGCTCCCTTCTGCAGAGAAAAAACGCGGCCTTCACAAGCCGCCAGCTTCGCAGCCACCTAGGAGCAGCCCAAAGGTACCCAGCCTCCCTGGAGATGTGGGGCCCTGAGCCAGGGAGCACCTCCGCTGTAGGCATTTTGTGGACCCAGCACAATCGAAACCAGCAGCATAATATCTGACTTTGCCTGCTACTAGAACATTGGGGAGTACCCCCAGAAAACCTGGTTCACAAAGAAATTAAAACCGGCTCTTAAAGGGCCTGCGCGCAAACTCACCCATTTCAGAAAGCATCCTAAAATCACCAGAAAGAAATGTGCATAGTGCTTTGGTGAAAAGAGACTCACCTGATAGGCACTGAGTGCATCTCGGTGAGAGGTGAGACCTCTCCAGGGACTGGGACATTGGAGGTGGCCATTGTTGTGGCCTGGTGTGGGCATGCTAACACAGACGGCATTGGAGTTCTTCCTGGGGCCTGCTAGCCCAGGTCTGCCCCACCCACTAAAGCACAAATTTAATCCAGCTCAGCCAGGGCGGGCAGCCCACCCTAGAGACTGCCCCCCCCCACAACTAGCCCTCGGGCAACTTGTGGGCCTGCAGAGATTGGTGACTGGATTCTCTGCAGCCTGGCAACTGAGCCGACTTCAGTGGGGCAGGGCGTGCACAAGGAGCGAGTGGAGAGTGTGGGGCAGTGGTGGAGTGTGTGGGGCTCCTGCCATGGAGAGACTGGGTCCACGTCGGGAGGTCAGGGTGTGCACACGGGGCAGGACTGTGTTGACTGTGTGTGTGGACCTGTGGGCGGCAGGGCTTGTCAGCTGCAGAATACTTGTGCTTCTCAAAGACCCACATGGGGGTTTGCCCCACCTTCCAAAGTCTGAAACAATTGGGGGCTCCTGTGCCTGAGGCCAGCCCCACCCAGCTGCAATCCTCAGAGAACTGACAAGAGACCTAAAGGATGGAGGCTTATAGCAATTGTAAGCCCCTGAGCCTAAGAACCTGCCAAGCTGGGGGCCTACTCACTTAAAAGAAATACTGCAACACAAATGTGGTATTAGAACTTGCAGCCAACTGTGCTGGGGCTCCTCACACCTGATAAAGAGACTGAAGGGCCCACAACAACTACAAGCAGCTGAGCATTACAACAGCTGATCAGGAGCATAACTTGGCCTCTCTGGGCGCCTACAGGGAGAGCAAACAGGCCACAACAGAAGGACACACGTAGCCTACATAGGGGTCACCCCTGGAACATTGAGAACTGAGGGAAGCACACTGCAGGACTCCTAAGGCATCACTTGTATAAGGTCACCTATCCAAGAGCAGGAGACATAGCTGACCTACCCGATACCGATACGTAGACACAAGCACAGGGAAAGAGGCAAAATGAGGAGGCAAAGGAATACATTCCAAGTAAGGGAACAGGACAAAACTCCAGAAAAGGAACTAAGTGAAACAGAAATGAGCAACCTGTCCGACAGAGAGTTCAAACTAAGAGTGTTAAGGATGCTCACTGATGTGGGGAGAAGAATAGATGAACTCAGTGAGACTGTCAACAAAGAAATGGAAGATATAAAAAAGAACCAATCAGAAATGAAGAATACGATACTGGAAATGAAAAATTCGCTGGAGGGACTCAAAAGCAGAGTAGAGGATACAGAAGAACGGATCTATGAGCTGGACAAAAGACTAGAAGAAATTACCCACGCTGAAGAGGTAAAAAGAGAAAAGAATTAAAAAGAGTGAGGAAAGTCTAAGGGACCTCTGGGACAACATCAAGTGCACTAACATCCGTGTTATAGGTGTCCCGGAAGGAGAAGAGTGAGACAAGGGGGCAGAGAATCTATTTCAAGAAATAATAGATGAAAACTTCCCTAACCTAAGGAAGGAAACAGACATCCAGATACAGGAAGCACAGAGAGCTCCAAACAAGATAAACCTAAAGAGGCCCACACCAAGACACATCATAATCAAAATGTCTAGAATTAAAGATAAAGAGAGAATCCTAAAAGCTGCAAGAGAAAGACAAGTTACATACAAAGGAAACCCCATAAGGCTATGAGCTGACTTCTCAGCAGAAATCTTACAGGCTAGAAGAGAGTGGCACGATATATTTAAAGTGCTAAAAGGAAAAAACTTACATTCAAGAATACTCTACCCAGCAAGGTTATCATTCAAAATGGAAGGAGAGACCAAAAATTTCGCAGACACGCAAAAATTAAAGGAGTTTGTCACCAAGAAACCAGTCCTACAAGAAATGTTAAAGGGACTGATTTAAGGGGAAAAGAGAAGATCACAAATAGGAAAAATTATCTATTTCCATGGTAAGAGGGCAATGGATACAAATGCACAAAAAAGAAGTTAGATATGACATCAAAAACATAAAATGAGGGAGGAGGGGAGTTAAAGAGCAGAGCTTTCAGACAGAGGTCAAACTAAACTATACTATACAGAGGTCAAACTAAACTATACAGACCATCAACTCTGTATAGAAGGAGAAAGGAACAGAGAAGGACTACTAAAACACTGAGAAAAAAAGTTAAAAAATGGCAGTAAGTACATACTTATCAATAGCTACTTTAAACATCAATGGACTAATGCCCCAATTAAAAGGCATAGGGTGGCTGACTGGATAAAACACCAAGACCCATATATATGCTGCATACAAGAGACACACTTCAGACCTAAAGACACTCTCAAACTGAAAGTGAAGGGATGGAAAAAGATACTCCACGCAAATGGCAATGAAAAGAAAGCTGGGGTAGCAGCACTTATATCAGACAAAATAGACTTTAAAACAAAAACTGTAAAAAGAGACAAAGAAGGGCATTACATAATGATCAAGGGAACAATCCAACAAGAGGATATAACACTTGTAAATATCTACACACCCAATGTAGGTGCACCTAAATATATAAAGCAATTATTAACAGACATAAAAACAGAAATAGACAGTAACACAATAATAGTAGGGGACTTTAACACTCCACTTACACCAACGGATAGATCATCCAAACAGAAGATCAATAAGGAAACATTGGCCTTAAATGACACACTAGAACAGATGGGCCTAGTAGATATATACAGAGCATTCCATCCAAAAACCGAAGAATACACGTTCTTTTCAAATGGACATGGAACATTCTCCAGGATTGATCACATATTAGGCCACAAAACAAGTCTCCATAAATTTAAGAAGATTGAAATAATACCAAGCATCTTTTCTGACCACAACGGTATGAAACTAGAAATCAACTATAGGAAGAAAATCAGAAAAGCCACAAATACATGGAGATTAAACAAAATGCTACTGAACAAAAAAATGAAAGTAGACCCTTACCTTACACCATACACAAAAATTAACTCCAAATGGATTAAAGACTTGAATGTAAGACCTGAAACTATGAAACTTCTAGAAGAAAACATAGGCAGTATGCTCTTCGACATCAGTCTTAGCAACATATTTTCAAGTACCATGTCTGACCAGGCAAGAGAAACAATAGAAAAAATAAACAAATGGGACTACATCAAACTAAAAAGCTTCTGCACAGCAAAGGAAACCATCAACAAAACGAAAAGACAACCTAACAATTGTGAGAAGATATTTGCAAACCATACATCTGATAAGGGGTTAATCTCCAAAATATATAAAGAACTCATGCATCTCAACAACAAAAAAACTAACAACCCAATTAAAAAATGGGCAAAAGACCTGAACAGACATTTCTCCAAAGAAGATATACAGATGGCCAACAGACACATGAAAGGATGTTCAAAATCATTAACTATCAGGGAAGTGCAAATCAAAACTACAATGAGATATCACCTCATGCCCGTCAGAATGGCTATATTTAACAAGACAGGAAACAACATGTGTTGGAGAGGATGTGGAGAGATGGGTACTCTCATACACTGCTGGTGGGAGTGCAAACTGGTGCAGCCACTATGGAAAACAGTATGGAGATTCCTCAAAAAATCAAGGATAGAACTACCATATGATCCAGCTATTCCACTGCTGGGTATTTATCCAAAGAACTTGAAAACACCAGTGCGTAAAGATACATGTACCTCTGTGTTCATTGCAGCATTATTCACAATAGCCAAGACTTGGAAGCAACCTAAGTGCCCATCGAGGGACGAATGGATAAAGAAGATGTGGTATATATACACAATGGAATACTACTCAGCCGTAAGAAACGATGAAATCCAGCCATTTGTGACAACATGGATGGACATTGAGGGTATTATGCAAAGCGAGATAAGTCAGAAGGAGAAGGTCAAATACCGTATGATTTCCTTCATTATGTAGTAGATAATAACAACAATAAACAAACACATAGAGACAGCGATTGGATTGGTGGTTACCAGAGGGGAAGGGGGTAGGGAGAAGGGCGAAAGGGATAATTCGGCACATGTGTGTGGTGATGGGTTGTAATTAGTATTTGGCTGGTGAACATGATTTAATCCATGCAGAAATAGAAGTATAATGATGTACACCTGAAATTTATACAATGTTATAAACCAATGTTACTGCAATAAACAAAAAATTTAAAAAAAAGAAACACAAGGAAAAAGAAACAACAGAAATATTGAACAATCAGAAAACAAAAGATAAAATGGCAGTATTAAGTCCTCATCTCTCAATAATTACCCTAAACGTAAATGGATTAAATTCACAAATCAAAAGACACAGAGTGGCTGGATGGATTAAAAAACAAGACCCAGCAATATGCTGCCTCCAGGATACACATCTCAGCTCTAAAGGCAAACATAGGCTCAAAGTGAAGGGATGGAAGATGATATTCCAAGCCAATGGCAACCAAAAGAAAGCAGGTGTAGCCACAGTTAAATCAGACAAAATAGACTTCAAAAAAGATAACAAGAGACAAAGATGGACATTATATACTGACAAAGGGGACAATCCACTAAGAAGACATAACTTTTTTTATTATATATGCACCTAACATAGGAGCACCAAAGTATATAAAGCAGTTATTAACAGATCTAAAGGGAGAAATTGATAGCAACACAATAATAGTAGGGGACTTTAATACCCCACTTACCTCAATGAATATGTAGATCATCCAGACAGAAAGTCAACAAGGAAACACCAGCCTTGAATGAAATGTTAGACCTGAGGGCCTTAGTAGATATACATAGAATATTCCATCCAAAAGCAGCAGAATACACATTCTTCTCAAGTGCACATGGAACATTCTCAAAGACAGCCCAGATGTTGGGAAACCAAACAAGTCTCAATAAACTTAAAAAGATTGAAATCATATCGAACATATTTTCTAACCACAATGGTTTGAAACGAGAAATCAACTACTAGAAAAAAATCTAGAAAAGTCACAAATATATGGAGACTAAACAACATGCTACTGAACAACCATTGGATCAATGAAGGAATCAAAGGAGAAATCAAAAAATACCTGGAGACAAATGAAAATGAAAACACAACATACCAAAATCTATGGGATGCAGCAAAAACAGTACTAAGAGGGAAGTTTATAGCAATTCAGGCCTACCTCAACAAACAAGAAAGACCTCACATAAACAATCTACCATTACACCTAAAGGAACTAGACAAAAGAACAAAAGAAGCCCAAAGTCAGTAGAAGGAAGGAAATAATAAAAATCATAGTGGAAATAAATAAAATAGAGACTAAAAAGACAGTAGAAAAGATCAATAAAACTAAGAGCTGGTTCTTTTTGAAAAGACAAACAAAATTTAGACTCTAAGAAAAAAAGAGAGAAGGCTCGAATAAATAAAATCAGAAATGGAAGAAGAGAAATTACAACAGATACCACAGAAATACAAAGGACTATAATGGAATACTATGAAAAGCTATATGCCAACAAATCGGGTAACCTAGAAGAAGTGGATAAATTCTTAGAATCATACACCATCCCAAACAGAATCAAGAAGAAATAGAAAATCTAAATAGACGAATCACAAGTAAACAGATTGAAACAGTAATCAAAAACCTCCCAAAAAACAAAGGTCCAGGACCAGATGGCTTCTCTGGTGAATTCTACCAAACATTCAAAGAAGATTTAATACCTATTCTTCTCAAACTCTCCAAAAAATTGAAGAAGACAGGCACTTCCTAACTCATTTTATGAGGTCAACATTACCCTGATACCAAAACCAGTCAAGGACAAAACACAAAAGGAAAAATCACAGGCCAATATCGCTGATGAACATAGATGGAAAGCTCCTTGACAAAATATTAGCAAAGAGAATACAACAGCACATTAAAAGGATCATGTACCACCACCAAGTGGGATTTATTCCAGGGGTGCAAGGATGCTTCAACATCCACAAATCAATCAATGTGATGCACAACATTAACAAAAGGAGGAATAAAAGTCACACAATTGTCTCAATAGACGTAGAGAAAGCATTTGACAAGATTCAGCATCTATATATGATAAAAACTCTCAATAAGTATAGAAGAAAAATACCTCATCATACTAAAGGCCATATATGACAAACCCACAGCTGACATCATACTCAAATGGTGAAAAACTGAAAGCTATCCCCCTAAGGACAGGAACAAGACAAGGATGCCCACTCTTGCCACTCTTATTCAACATAGTATTGGAAATTCTAGCTGGAGCAATAGGGAAGAAAAAGAAATAAAAGATATCCAAATTTGAAAGGAAGAAGTAAAACTATCACTATTTACAGATGACATGATTTTATGTACAGAAAACCCTAAAGAATCCACCAAAACACTATTAGAAATAATAAACGAATACAGTAAAGTTGCAGGGTACAAAATCAACATACAAAAATCAGTCACATTTCTATACACTAACAACAAACTAGCAGAAAGAGAAATCAAGAATACAATCCCATTTATAATTGCAGCAAAAAGAATAAAATACCTAGGAATAAACTTAACCCAGGAGGTGAAGGATCTGTACAATGAAAACTATAAGACATTGTTGAAAGAAATCAAAGAAGACGCAAAGAAATGGAAAGATATTCCATGCTCATGGATTGGAAGAATTAACATAGTTGAAATGTCCATATTACCTAAAGCAATCTACAGATTCAATGCAATCCCTATGAAAATCCCGATGACATTTTTTATGGAAATAGACAAAGAATCCTAAAATTCATATGGAACAACAAAAGACTCTGAATAGCCAAAGTAATCCTGAGAAAAAAGACCAAAGCTAGAGGCATCCCACCTCCCAATTTCAAAATATACTACGAAGCCACAGTACTCAAAACAGCATGGTACTGACAGAAAAACGGACACACAGATCAGTGAAACAGAATTGAGAGCCCAGAAATAAACTCACGTATTTATGGACAGCTAATTTTCAATAAAGGAGCCAAGAACATATGTCGCGACATGAGTACAGCCATGTTTGGCCGCTCCATTGACCTACAGCCACCAGCACAAAAAGAAATATAAAAGCTGCTTTATGCGTGGTGGAAACTGGCCCTTCTCCCATGGAGATAGTTGCAATGTGTAAAAATTTCAAGGCCCTTCGGGTGTCTGGGGCAGACTGGCCATCTGTGCCAGGCTGGGACGATAAGCAGGATAAACAATGCACGTACACAACTACTGGGCTGGAACGATAGCCAGGGGGCTCAGTGCATGTACGCCACTGCTAACGATTTCTGCATGGAAACACTGGATGCTTGCTCTGAAAAAAGCTCTGTAACTGCTTACTCTGGGAATTATTGATGCTATAAAAAACTGCTGGAGACTGAGACCCGGTGAGAGTTCCACCTGTGGAAGGGACGCCTTGCCCAGGACGTGTGATCCCCACCCAGCCATGTCGATTGACAGGACTCTCCTGGCAGTGGGGCGTGGATGTTGTGAGTCATTGATTTATTGTGAGTCATTGATTTATTGTGAAGTGATTGATCTGATGTGTTCTCTTTTCGGTCAACCAGGTGTTTCTCTTTCCTGTTGATTTGTGTCATTTCCCTTCAGTCGATCTGGTGTTTCCCTTTCCGATCGAGCTGGTGTTTTTCCCTCTTATTATTTGACCTATTCAGATCTGTTTGCGGACTATCACCTTTACTGTCCTCTATATAATAAAATATACCTTCAGTCCATTTGTTTGGAGTGGAAAGTTTCTTTTACATCTCCGATCGAATCCCCGAACCTCTCATAACATAATTGGCGCAGCGAGCAGGGTTCGATTAAGGAGATGCCTTTCCTATTCAAACGAAAGGTAACTGAAGCCAAGGTGGAAGAGATCCCAGGATGGGAGGACCCTCCCTTTTGCACTCTGGCTGGGGAGTGGGCTCATAGGTCAGGGTTATGTGAATCTTGGGATGTTCTTCTGCGATGATTTAAACCGTTGGATGTGACCAAAGCTTTGCAGACAGTGGAAAGAAAAAAGAAAGATGATGTTTCTTTTTTGACATGGCGAGGTTGGTGTTTGTTGACTGCTTATCGTCGGGCTATAGAAGATAGGGATAAGATACAGAGAGAAAAGGTACTCTTGGAGAAAGAAGTTTCAGATTTGCAGTCTCGATTGGCTATGATTCAATGTCAATATCATGCACTGGGAGATCAGGCTCGAAACTACCAAGCTATAGCAGAAAAGGCTTCTGTAAGAGTGGCCAAATATAAATATAGAAAGAGGAAAGGAAAGGTAAATAAACGAAAAGTTCATACGGCCATAACATCGGCCGGCCCTAAATGGGACCCTTACACATGGGATGGTGATATCTGAGATGATGATTCTAAAAAAACTGATTATGAGGAAGAGAAAAAACCGCCCAAACGCACAGAGGCACGTCCTCTTCGCCATTGGTGGATAGAAATGGATGGTAATCATTCTGTAAGGAAGGATGTGATTGAGGGTTTTACCCAACAGGAAACTTCTGATATCTTAGCCTGGGCTACACAAAAGCCTGGAGAAGCCATTATAACCTGGTTTGTTCGCCTATATGATATGGGCGCTACAGGAATTAATCTGGATGCAGGAGATGCTTTCAAATTTGTAATTTTGTCCAATGATCCAGTAATACGGGGAGCTTTCAGATATTGGAGCATGAATGCTTACCCCCCAAATGATTGTGGACAAGACACTGATGGTACAACTTTATTGGCTCTTACAGTAAAAGGAGCTCAAGATAAATACCCCAAGGATGATATGTGGCCGGACACTAATAGACCGTGGTATACTTTAAAAGATTGTGTCCAAAAGATGAGAGAAGAAACCATGAAACGGGCTGTGTTTTTGGGGTGTGGTGAAGCTTTAAATGAAATGACTTTAAGTGTCCAGTGCGAAGCAAGTTGATAAAAACTGCACCTCCGGCATACAAACAAATAATTACAACCCTTCTCATGAATGAAACTAAAAACCCTATATCAACACTTGCAGACAAGATTATACAGCTGGGAGACTTAGGAGACTGGCAGACAACTGAAAACTCTCCAGGAAGGGAAAAAAGAAAAACATTCTTTAAAAAGGATAAAATTACTCAAAGTGATATGTTTTTGGCCTTACTCCGGGCAGGACTACCCAAAGATCAGATTGATGGAGTTGACACTAAAGAATTATGGAAACTATATAAAGAAAAAGGGCTAAATGTAAAACAAGTAAATAAAAAGGACAATATAGAGAATGCTTCCAACCCAGTGCCTACTGTACCTAGTACACCACCTCCTCCCTCGGATCCTCTTCTTGTTGACTTATGTGATTGAAGGGAAGGCCAAACCTCTGTATCGATTAGTGCCACTATAAGAAAAGATATTAGACCACATGTACAAATTAAAATATTTTGGAAGAATGGATCTACAACTAGCGTGCAGGCACTTGTGGATACAGGGGCAGAGGCCACCCTTATCTATGGGAATCCAACTAAGTTTCAAGGGCACATCAATTCTGATAACTGGATTTGGAGGAAAAAAATCCAGGCAGTCACCACTAATCTCTCTATCCAAATTGGGCAACTACCGTGGCGCCCATACCAAAATATATAATTGGGATTGATATTCTAAAAGGATTGACATTAAATTTGGCTGATGGACGATACCAATTTGCTGTCAGAGCTTTGTCTTTACATATTAATGCTGTAATTGTGGGATGTTTGCATCATGAAGTAAAAATTCCACCTGCCATGCAAGTAGTCAATCAAAGACAATATCGCATCCCTGGAGGACAGCAAGAAATATCTGAGACCATAGATTATTTAGCTGTGAAAGTCTTTCACAGAGTAACTACAGCCTGGAATAATCCTATCTGGCCTATTAAAAAAGGTGATGGGACATGGAAAATGACTGTAAATTACAGAGAGCTAAACAAAGTGACTCGGGCCATTCAAGCTGCTGTCCCTGACTTGATTACTCTTATAGAAAAAGGGCAATGTTATCCAGGCGCTTGGTATGCTGTTATAGACTTGGCTAATGCCTTCTTCACCATACTTATATCTGAAAGTATCCAAGAACAGTTTGCTTTCACGTGGCTGGGACAACAATATACCTTTACTAGACTTCCTCAGGGATATGTGCATAGTCCCACTATCTGCCATCGACAGGTTGCTGAAACCTTGGCAAAGGTACCTGCTCCTGATGATGTCCAAATAGTACATTATATAGATGATATTATGATCCAAGAAAATGAAGAAAAAAAGGTACAACAACAGTTAAAAAAAGTAATAGACACACTTGAGGAGGATGGATGGAAAACTAATCCAGCTAAAATTCAGGGCCTAAGTTCAAGTGTTAAATTTTTGGAAATACTTTGGAATAATGGAAAACAAAAAATTTTACCCAAAGCTAGACAAAAGATATTGGATTTTGCAGCATCTCGTAACAAAAAGGAAGCACAAAAATTTATTGGTTTATTTGGATTTTGGAGGGCACATATTCCACATTTAAGTCGGCTCCTTACACCTTTATACAAAGTCACCAGGAAAAAATATAAATTTAAATGGGGAATAAAACAAAAAAAAAAGCTTTTAAAGCAGCCAAGCATGCTATTCAGACTGCTTTAAATCTATGGCCAATGAAACAGGGACCCATTAAATTACAGGTAGATGTCATTGATCAATATGCCAACTGGAGTTTATGGCAAAAACAAGGTGCCCGACGTTATCCTCTGGGATTTTGGAGTCGCAAGCTTCCTTGTTCCAGTGAAAGATATAGTCCTTTTGAAAAACAGTTGTTAGCCTGCTATTGGGCTATAGACTCAAAAAGCCTTACCCTGGGACGTGAGGTAATTATGCGACCCCAAATACCCATTATGCAATGGATTCATAACACGCCTGTTACTCATAAAATTGGGCATGCACAAGAATTTAACATCATCAAATGAAAATGGTATATTCAGGATCAGGCCAAACCTGGCCCAAAGGGGTTGTCTCTATTACATAAACAAGTATCTCAATATAACAGTGACCCAACTATGTCACCTAAGACTGATATAACAGAATCTCCTGTTAAATGGGGTGTCTCATATGATCAATTGACTAAAAAACAGCAAAAACATACCTGGTTTACAGATGGTTCTGCCAAAATGATATCGGGCTCACGGAAATGGAAAGCAGTTGCCTATAACCCATCCACCCAACAAACAGTTGTCACCACCGGAGATAATATGAGTAGCCAATATGCTAAACTTTATGCAGTGTATCAGACACTTCAACAAGAACAGAGCCAACAATGTCATATGTATACTGATTCATGGGCAGTGGCACAAGGTTTGGCAACGTGGATGTCACAATAAAAAAAACATGACTGAGGAGAGTGACGTCAGCATCATGGCGGAGTGAGCTTTCCCGTGAATTCTTCCCCCACAAAATACAACAAAAGTAACAGCCACAGACAAACAACGGAATCCCAGACAGTCAAAAGCTGGAGCGGAGGGATCCACACTGCCGCACATCTGAGAGCGGAACGTGCTGGGCCCCCGGAGGAAGTGGGGAGAGGTAAGGAGAACTCCGCTCCCTCCCCATCAGATCAGCGATCCGGTCCGCGCGGCTCCCAGAGAGGGGGGAGGGGCGGCCCTCGGCGGGAAACTGCAGCTCTTCGGGCGCTCTCAGCCAGTGGGAAACTCCCGCACAGAGGGCTCAGAGGAGCCACAGGGCTACCATCAACATCTGAGCAACCCAGAGAGCGGATAAAGAGGGGCAAACGAGAAGCCTCCCACGTCAGGGACCCAGAGGGCAAAAGAGAGAGCTCCCCCCTCCCCACAACCCGGAGTCTGCAGCTCGACCAGATCTAGCGGTCCGAGGCAGACCTGAATAAATTGGACTGGACCCGTGGATCGCAGTGGGGAAAAGAAACAAAACAAAACCGCGGATCGCAGCAGAAAAACTGGGGCAGAGCGCAGGGGGCTTAGACTACACAGCCCTTCACCACCACACAGTGGCGGCAGGTGGAAAGTGCAACCAGAGACTTCCAGGATGAGGAAAACCAAAACCAACACAGGAACCACAATGCAAAAATATATGAAATCACCAGACCAGAAACAAAATGACAAGCAACCAGAAATCAACCCCGAAGACACAGAAATCCATAAACTAAATGACAGAGATTTCAAAATAGCTATCATAAAAACACTCAACGAAATACGAGACAACACAGACAAACAATTCAATGAGATTAGGAGTTTCTTCACAAAAGAGATTGAAATCATAAAGAAAAACCTATCAGGGCTGATGGAGATGAAGAACACAATGGAGGAGATAAAGGAGAATCTGGAATCTTTAAAGAACAGAGCTGACAATATGGAGGAAAGAATTAGTACTTTAGAGGATAGGAATACAGATATACTCCAGATGGAAGAAGAGAGAGAACTAAGACTAAAAAGAAATGAAGAAAGACTCCGAGAAATATCGGACTCTATTAGAAAATGTAACATAAGAATTATAGGTATTCCTGAGGGAGAGGAGAGGGAAAGAGGAACAGAGAGCCTATTCAAGGAAATAATAGCTGAAAATTTCCCAAATCTGGGGAAGGAGCAGGAAATACCAGTAAGCGAAGCCAACAGGACCCCTATATATATTAACAGACAAAGGCCTTCACCACGACACCTAGTGGTAAGGCTAGCCAGGGTCAACGACAAAGAAACAATATTAAGGGCAGCTAGACAAAAACAAAAAATAACGTACAAAGGAACTCCCATCAGGCTCTCAGCGGATTTCTCAACAGAAACTTTTCAGGCTAGAAGAGACTGGAATGATATATTCAAAATACTAAAAGACAAAAACTTTCAGCCAAGAATACTCTATCCAGCAAAAATATCCTTCAAATATGATGGAGAAATAGTAACTCTCCCAGATAAACAAAAGCTAAGGGAGTTCATGGCCACGAGACCGCCACTACAAGAAATACTCAAGAAGGCCCTCAGGCCTGAAAACAAGAAGAGAAAGGGAACACAAAGCTTGGAGTAAGGAGAAAAGTAGGCAGACAAAATCAGAGAAATAGTAGATCTTTACCGGAATAGGTTAGCAACCACTTAAATACTAAACTCAAAGATCAAAGGAAGAAATTCACCAAAAATAAATTTAACCTCATCACTGTAAACACACAGCCACAACACAAGATAGAATAAGGTATAACAAGAGCAACTTAGAAGGGGAAGAGGAAAGTGACTGAATTGACTTAGTATAAGGAAATAGGAGGCTATCAGATAATGGACTATCTCATACAGAAGATTTTTTGCCCAAACCTCAAGGTAACCACTAAACAAATAATCAAATTAAAACCACATATGATAAACAAAGAGAAAACTAGAAGAATCATAAGACAGAACAACCAAACTGAATTGGCAGTCCAAAACAAATGGGACAAGAAACAAAGGAAATGCAAAAGAACCAGAAAATAAGTGACAAATCAGCAACATTCAACCCTCATATTTCAATAATTACCCTAAATGTAAATGGATTGAACTCTCCAATCAAAAGATACAGAGTGGCAGGATGGATTAAAAAGCAAGACCCAACAATATGCTGCCTTCAGGAAACACATCTTAGCACTAAAGACAAGCACAGGCTCAGAGTGAAAGGATGGAAGACAATACTCCAAGCTAATGGCAAACAAAAGAAAGCAGGTGTTGCCATACTCATATCAGACAAAGTAGACTTCAAGATAAAACAGGTTAAGAAAGACAAAGAAGGGAAATATATAATGATAAAAGGGACACTCCATCAAGAAGACATATCACTTATAAATATATATGCACCCAACATAGGAGCACCAATGTACATAAAACAACTATTAACAAACCTAAAAGGAGAAATCAACAACAACACAATAATAGTAGGGGATCTTAACACCCCACTTACAGCAATGGATAGATCATCCAGACAAAAAGTTAATAAAGAAATATTAGACTTAAATGAAAAACTGGACGAGATGGACCTAGTAGACATATACAGAGCACTCCACCCAAAAACAGCTGACTACACATTCTTCTCAAGCGCGCATGGAACATTCTCTAGGATAGACCATATGTTGGGAAACAAAGCAAGCCTCAATAAATTTAAGAGGATTGAAATCATAACAAGCATCTTTTCAGACCATAAGGCTATGAAACTGGAAATGAACCAGGGAAAAAAAACTGGGAAAGTGACAAAAATGTGGAGATTAAACAACATGCTACTGAACAACCAATGGATCATTGATGAAATTAAAGGAGAAATCAAAAACTATCTGGAAACAAACGAAAATGATAACATGCCATATCAAACCATATGGGACGCAGCAAAAGCGGTCCTGAGAGGGAAACTCATAGCGATACAAGCCCACCTTAACAAACAAGAAAAAGCCCTAATAGGCAACCTTAAATTACACCTAACAGAACTAGAAAAAGAAGAACAAACAAAGCCCAAAGCCAGCAGAAGGAGAGAAATAATAAAAATCAGAGCAGAAATAAATGATATTGAGACCAAAAAAACAGTAGAAAGGATTAATGAAACAAAGAGTTGGTTCTTCGAGAAGATAAACAAAATAGACAAACCCTTAGCCAGGCTAACTAAGAAAAAAAGAGAAAAGGCTCAAGTAAATAAAATTAGAAATGAAAGAGGAGAAATTACAACGGATACCATGGAAATACAGAGGATTATAAGAGAATACTATGAGAAATTATATGCCAACAAATTGGACAATCTAGAAGAAATGGATAAATTCTTAGACTTATACAACCTCCCAAAATTGAACCAAGAAGAAATGGAGAATCTGAATAGACCAATCACAAGTAAAGAGATTGAAATAGTAATCAAAAACCTCCCAAAAAATAAAAGTCCAGGACCAGATGGCTTCTCCAGTGAATTTTACCAAACATTCAAAGAAGATTTAATACCCATCCTCCTCAAACTATTCCAAAAAATAGAGGAAGATGGAACACTTCCTGAATCATTCTACGAGGCCAACATCACCCTGATACCGAAACCAGACAAAGACAATACAAAGAAAGAAAATTACAGGCCAATATCGCTGATGAACATTGATGCAAAAATCCTCAACAAAATATTGGCAAACCGAATACAACAATATATTAAAAAGATCATACACCATGATCAAGTGGGATTTATACAAGAGACGCAGGGATGGTTCAACATCCGCAAATCAATCAACGTGATACATCACATCAACAAAACAAAGAATAAAAACCACATGATCGTCTCAATAGACGCAGAGAAGGCATTTGACAAGATACAACATCCATTTATGATAAAAACTCTCAATAAAATGGGAATAGAAGGAAAGTACCTCAACATAATAAAGGCCATATATGACAAACCCACAGCTAACATCATACTCAACGGGGAAAGACTGAAAGCCATTCCTCTGAGAACAGGAACGAGGCAGGGCTGCCCACTCTCACCACTCCTGTTCAACATAGTACTGGAGGTTTTGGCCAGAGCAATTAGGCAAGAAAAAGGAATAAAAGGAATCCAAATAGGTAACGAAGAAGTGAAACTCTCACTATTTGCAGATGACATGATTGTATATATAGAAAACCCTAAAGAATCTGTTGGAAAACTGTTAGAAACAATCAACAACTACAGCAAAGTTGCAGGGTACAAAATCAATCTACAAAAATCAGTTGCATTTCTATATGCTAATAATGAACTAACAGAAAGAGAGCTCAAAAAGATAATACCATTTACAATTGCATCAAAAAGAATAAAATACCTAGGAATAAATCTTACCAAGGAGGTGAAGGACCTATACAATGAGAACTACAAGACACTATTGAGGGAAATCCACGATGACATAAAGAAATGGAAAGATATCCCATGCACGTGGATTGGAAGAATAAACATAGTTAAAATGTCTATATTACCTAAAGCAATCTACAGATTCAATGCAATCCCAATCAGAATCCCAATGACATTCTTCACAGAAATAGAAAAAAGAATACTAAAATTTATATGGGGCAACAAAAGACCCCGAATAGCTAAAGAAATCCTAAAGAAAAAGAACAAAGCAGGAGGCATCACAATTCCTGACTTCAAAACATACTACAAAGCAATAGTAATCAAAACAGCATGGTACTGGTACAAAAACAGACACACAGATCAATGGAACAGAATTGAAAGCCCAGAAATAAAACCACACATATACGGACAGCTAATTTTCGACAAAGGTGCTAAGGACATGCAATGGAGAAAGGAAAGTCTCTTCAATAAATGGTGTTGGGAAAACTGGACATCCACATGCAAAAGAATGAAAGTGGACCATGTGCTATCGCCATACACAAAAATTAACTCAAAATGGATCAAAGACCTGAAGGTGAGACCTGAAACTATAAAACTCATAGAAGAAAATATAGGCAACACACTATTTGACATTGGGTTTAAAGGAATCTTTTCGGATGACATGCCTACCCAGACTAGGGAAACTAAAGAAAAAATAAACAAGTGGGACTTTATCAGACTAAAGAGCTTTTATAAGACAAATGAAATCAGAATCAAGATGAACAAACAACCAACCAGCTGGGAGAGAATATTTGCAAAACATACATCTGACAAGGGGTTGATCTCCATAATATATAAAGAACTCACACAATTGAACAACAAAAAAACAAACAACCCGATCAAAAAATGGGCAGAGGAAATGAACAGACACTTCTCCAAGGAAGATATACAGATGGCCAATAGGCACATGAAAAGATGCTCAACATCACTAATCATCAGGGAAATGCAAATCAAAACAACACTAAGATACCACCTCACGCCCGTTAGAATGGCTATAATCACCAAGACAAAAAACAACAAATGTTGGAGAGGATGTGGAGAAACAGGAACCCTCATACACAGCTGGTGGGAATGCAAATTGGTGCAGCCTCTATGGAAAACGGTATGGAGATTCCTCAAAGAATTAAAAATAGAGATGCCCTATGATCCAGCCATCCCACTACTGGGAATCTATCCAACGCACCTGAAATCAACAATCCAAAGAGGCTTATGCACCCCTATGTTCATTGCAGCATTATTCACCATAGCCAAGAAGTGGAAGCAACCTAAGTATCCCTCGACTGACGATTGGATTAAGAAAATGTGGTATATATATACAATGGAATACTACTCAGCCATAAAAAAAGACAAAATCGTCCCATTTGCAACAACATGGATGGGCCTGGAGCGTATTATGTTAAGTGAAATAAGCCAGAAAGAGAAAGACAAACACTGTATGATCTCACTCATATGTGGAATATAAACCAACACATGGACAGAGAAAACTGGACTGTGGTTACCCGGGAAGTGGGGGTGGGGGGTGGGCACAAGGGGTGAAGGGAGTCATATATGGGGTGAAGGACAAACAAAAATGTACAACCCAAAATCTCACAATGTTAGAAACCATTAAAATATCAATAAAAATGTAAAAAAAAAAAAAAAAAAAAAAAAAAAAAAAAAAAAACATGACTGAAAAATTAATAATAAAAAAAAAAGGAAAAATTTATGAAAAGACATATGGTTATGGTGTCAAAACACAATTATTACTATATTTCATGTTGATACTCACAGTTCTTTAATTTCTGCAAAACGAAAGCATAATTCTCATGCTAATCAGCTGGTGCAGATTCGTGCAACGCACAATCCAGGTTTAGCACGATGGGTCCACGAGAAGAGTAGACACTTGGGAAAACAAGCTTCATACAGCTGGGCACAACAAAGGGGAATCCTTGTCACCCATGATGATATTGCCACTGCAATACAACAATGTCAGTTATGCCAACAGTTAAACAAACTGAGAGTTCCACACCCCTACCAAGGTCATATCCAAAAGGGATTATTTCCTGCCCATACCTGACAAATAGATTTTATTGGACCCTTGCCAAATTCTTGTGGATATACTTATGCTTGCACTGCTGTTGATACATATTCTGTTTATTTATTGGCTATGCCGGCTAAAGTAGCCACCCAAAGGAGTGCCATAAAATTATTAGATACAATTAAGTTATATTATGAAACACCAAGGCGGATTCAGAGTGACCACGGTTCCCACTTTACAAGTAAGTTAATTCAAACTTATACAAAGAAAAATCATATAAAATGGACTTATCATATACCTTATTACCCCCAAGCTGCAGGCCTCATAAAACGAATAAGTAGATTACTTAAACAACAATTGAGGAAACTCGGTCAAGGCTCATTAAAGGGGTGGCACAACCAACTAAGTACTGCTCTAAATATGTTAAATAACAGGCCACTAGGCCCTAATGAGACTCCTTTGTCAAGGTTATTACCAGCAAAGATTACAAAAGTGGCAGCCGCCACCCCATGAGCTTATGACCTTAATATATTGGCCATTGACTCAATCCGCTAAACCACCTTTTCGTGCCATGGCCGAAGCAGCTGGATTGGATTTATCTACTGTTTATTCCATTCAATTGCCCCCTAAGGAGCAGTCTATAGTCCCTACTGGGATAGGGGTACAATTTTCCAAAAACACTTTTGGTTTGTTAAAAGGACGCTCTGGATTAGCAGCAAAAGGTATTAATGTACTAGGAGGAGTCATTAATCCAGATTACGAAGAAAAAATAAAATTTATATTATATAATGGTAGTGACACAGTACTAACTATGGAGTCTGGGGAATGAGTGGGACAATTATTAGTGCTTCCCCTCCTGACTCCAAGTGTGTCACAAGGACAATCTCCAAGTGAATTAACTAAAAGAGAAATGCAAGGATTTGGGTCTACAGGTGGATGGAAACCTGGAGCAAAGGTGTGAGTGACACATCCACCCAATGCGGCTCCCCGCCGCAAAAGTAGTGGCCCAAGAATCCACTGCAACACTCATAGTTATGTATCCAAAAAATAAACAATTATATCATGTTCCTAAAAATTCTGTCTCTTTGCGTGAATAAATATTCCTGCTGTGTTCGTTATGCTATGCTGCACTTCCATGTCTGCTGCAGACCTCCATACCAACTAATGTCTCCGTAGGACAACCTTGGACCCTGCACTGCTGGACCAACTGCTCTACACCAGTGGGACCTATAACCTGCACTATAAATGGCCGAAAAATTTGGTCTGAGAAACATCAAGCAACTTCTCGGTATAAGCCTATATCTGATCAATCACACAAAACTAGTTACAATTTCTCTATTGCCCTGCCTTCTGCTACCCTCCGTGATGGGGGTTGGTATTCTTGTATTAAATGGAAAAAGGGGAATCTAGATTCCCCGCTTCTTAAAAAAACTCGATTTGTTAACATCCTTCCTAATGCCACTACTCCTCTTAAAAGCACTAATCTGTGGTTACATTTAGCTCATACAGTTCTTAATGAAACTGCTTTTTGTCTTAGAAACAGTAATAATCCTTCCGGACTTCTACAAGCTAATTTCTTAGGCCTAGGTCTTACCTTATCTAATGTATCACATGTTCAAGTCACTATTCCTTGTTCTTTAGTATCTATGCCTATATCAGGAGTGACTTCTACCACGTGTTATTGTATTAATTGTACATATATTCCATTCTATTGTAATAAGACTATCCCTGTTAGTATTCCTACTCCCTCACGACTACCTGCTGGATATTTCTGGTTATGTGATAATACTACATACTCACACATTCCAACCGACACATCTGTTACATGTGGTATTGGCCCAATAGTCCCTCTTATAGCTGCTTTCCCTACCAAGAATTCCTGAGTAAGACGAGCACTCACTAGAGATTGTGACCCTCATGTTAACCTTCTTCCCATCTCTACTGTGGCAACGCTTGCCGCCCTCCTACTACCTGATCCTGGCTTGATTGTAGACACCCATGGTCAAATTAAACACCTTTCCTGCTTGTTGACACATGTAATGAATGATACTGTTAGAGCCTTCTTAGCTATATCTCAGGAATTACAAAAACTGCATAGAGAGACTCTTATACAACGAGCTGCTTTAGGCTATTTGTTTCTTCTTCATCAAACACCTTGTACTAAAATACCGGATATATACTGTTTCAATATATCAGATCAAACTAATGTTATCTTTGATGCTGTACATGACTTGCAAGATCGAGTTAATAATATTTCATATTCTAAGAGATTATTTGATTAGTTACCTTGGGGTTTAGGTCCTTTATTGCGAGATAGTTTTATAATTATTGTAGTCATTGGATTTTTGGTTCTTGGATGTGCCTTATATACTTGTGTACAAAGTTCATTGTCTGTGCATGTGGTGTCTTATGGTTAATAAAAATGGCTACGGCCAAAAATGTCATGACATGAGTACAGCCGTGTTTGGCCACTCCATTGACCTACAGCCACCAGCACAAAAAATATATATAAAAGCTGCTTTCTGCGTGGTGGAAACTGGCCCTTCTCCTATGGAGATAGTTGCAATGTGTAAAAATTTCAAGGCCCTTAAAGGTGCCGCAGGCTGGGGCAGACTGGCCATCTGTGCCGGGCTGGGACGATAAGCAGGATAAACAATGCACGTACACAACAACTGGGCTGGGACAATAGCCAGGGGGCTCAGTACACACACGCCACTGATAACCATTTGTGCATGGAAACACTGGATGCTTGCTCTGAAAAAAGCTCTGTAACTGCTTACTCTGAAAATTATTGATGCTATAAAAAACTGCTGGAGACTGAGACCCAGTAAGAGTTCCACCTGTGGAAGGGACACCTTGCGCAGGACGTGTGATCCCCGCCCGGCCGTGTCGATTGACAGGACTCTCCCAGCAATGGGGCGTGGATGCTGTGAGTAATTAATTTATTATGAGTAATTAATTTATTGTAAAGTAATTAATCTAATGTATTCTCTTTTCGGTCAACCTGGTGTTTCTCTTTCTGGTTAATTTGTGTGATTTTCCTTCAGTCGATCTGGTGTTTCCCTTTCCAAGCAATCTGATGTTTTTCCCTCTTATTATATGACCTATTCAAATCTGCCGCTATCTCAGCGGATTTGGTATTTCCCTTTCCAATCGAGCTGGTGTTTTTCCCTCTTATTATTTGACCTATTCGGACCTGTTTGTGGACTATTGCCTTTACCGTCCTCTATATAATAAAATATACCTTCAGTCCATTTGTTTGGAGTAAAAAGTTTCTTTTACGTCTCCGATCAAATCCCCAAACTTCTCATAACAACATACAATGGAGAAAGGAAAGTCTCTTCAATAAATGGTGTTGGGAAAACCGGACAGCCACATGCAAAAGAATGAAATTAGACCATTATCTTACACCAGGCACAAAAATTAACTTGAAATGGATTAAACACTTGAATGTAAGATCTGAAACCATAAACCTTCTAGAAGAAAACACAGGCAATATGCTCTTCAACCTCAGTCCTATCAGTATCTTTTGAATATGTCTTCTCAGGGAAGGAAAACAAAAGAAAAAATAAACTAATGGGACTATATCAAACTAAAAAGCTTCTGCACAGCAAAGGAAACCATCAACAAAACAAAAAGACAACCTACCGATTGGGAGAAGATATTTGCAAATCATATATCCAAGAAGAGGTTAATACCCAAACTATATAAAGAACTCATACAACTCAACAGCAAAAAAAAAAAAAAAACAACTCGATTAAAGAATGGGCAGAGGATCTGAACATTTTTCCAAAGAAGATATACAGATGGCCAACAGGCACATGAAAAGATATTCAACATCACTAATTATTAGGGAAACGCAAGCAAAACCACAATGAGATATCACTTCGCACCCGTCAGAATGGCTGTTATTAAAAAGACAGGAAATAACAAGTGTTGGAGAGGATGCAGAGAAAAGGGAACCCTTGTACACTGCTGGTGGGAATGTAAACTGGTGCTGCCACTATGGAAAACAGTATGGAGAGTCCTCAAAAAATTAAAAATAGAACTACCATATGACCCAGCTAGTCCACTTCTGGGTATTTATCCAAAGAACACAGAGACACCAAATTGAAAAGATATTCGCACCCCTATGTTTATTGCAGCATTATTCACAATAGCCAAGGCTTGGAAACAACCTAAGTGCCCATCAATGGGTAAAAGGATAAAGAAGATGTGGTGTGTATATATATACAATGGAATACTACTCAGCCATAAAAAAAAAGATTAAATGTCACCATTCACAACAACAGGGATGGATCTTGAGGATGTTATGCTAAGCAAAATAAGTCAGACAGAGAAAGACAAATACCATATGATTTCACTCATGTGGAAGATAAACAAACAAACACATAGATGCAGAGAACAGATTGGTGGTTACCGGGGGAAAGGGGAGGTGGGGGGAGGGCAGAAGTGGTAAAGGGGCGTAAGTGTACAGTGACAGATAGAAACTAGACTTTCGGTGGAGAACACGATGTAGTCTCTAGAGAAGGCAAAATATAATGATGTACACCTGAAATTTATACGACATTATAAATCATTGTTACCTCAATAAAAATAATGGAGAAGATCTGAATAGACATTTCTCCAAGGAAGCTATACAAGTGGCCAAGGAGCGCATGAAAAACTTCTTAACCATCATTAGTCATTAAGGAAATGCAAATTAAAACCACAATGAGTTACCACTTCACACTCACTAGGATGGCTTTAATCAATAAAACCAATGAGAACAAGTGTTGGTGAGGATGTGGAGAAACTGGAATTCTCATGTATCACTGGTGGGAATATAAAATAGAGCAGTGGTTGGGGAAAACATTTTGTCAGTTCCTCAAAATGTTAAATGTGGAGTTACCATATGACCCAGTAATCCCACTCCTAAGTTTCTACCAGGAGAAATTACTACATGTGTTCACTCTAAAACTTGTACAGGAATGTTCATAGCAGCATTATTCACAACGGCCACAAAGTGGAAACAAGTCAAATGTCCTTTAGCTGATGAACAGATAAATAAATCTGGTACATCCATATAGTAGAATATTATTCAGTTATAAAAGAGAATACAGTTCTGATATATGCCATGGCATGGATGAACCTTGAAATCATGCTAAGTGAAAGGAGCCAGTCACAAAAGGTCGCACATTATGTGATTCCATTTATATATAATGTCCAAGATAGGCAAATCCACAGAGACCAACAGCAGATGAGTGGTTACCAGGGTCTGGGGTGAGGGGAGGAATAGTGAGTGATCTCTAATGGTTAAGGAGTTTCTTTTTGAGGTGATAAAATTATTTTGGAATTAGATAGTTGTGATGGTTGCACAATCTTGTGAATATACTAAAAGGCACTGAATTGTACACTTGAAAATGGTATGTGCATTATATCTCAATAAACAACGATTGGAAGCTTGTATTTTTAAAATTTTCATTTGTTAGTTTCTTCAACATCTTTCTTTATCAATATATATTAAGCTCCCTTGTTCTTCTGAACAGCTCTATTACTCGGTTATGCATTCTGGTGGGCGTGAATGCTAGTGATAGACATTTTGGTTTTCACTAGATCTTTCTTCGTCACTACACAGTGCTCATTCTGGTACATGTGTCCCAGCAAATATGTGGCATAGATTTAGTGGCGGCATTGCATGGTCAGCGTGTCTGTACTGCGGTACTAATGGAGATCACCTGTTCTTCTCCCACTCCAGGTGCCTTCAGGACAATGAGTGGAACTACACCAGAGCTGGTCAGGTCTTCACTATGCTCAAGGTGAGGTCTGGGAATCAAGTGGGTTCAAGAAGGCCATTTCTGGGCCTTCAGAAAGGCCAGGAAGGTGGAGGCAGGTGGCCTGGGAATGAAACTCAGGGAGCCGGCTCTTCTGACATCCCGACTCCTTCCCTCCAGACTGAGGGCAAGATCCCAGAGGAGGCCTTCAAAGAAATCCCCTAAAAGGAGCCGTTGGATGTAGTCTTTGTCTTCATCCACATCATCCTTGTTTCTCTTTTGTCCATCCTAAGGCCATGCCCATGACTGGGGTTGGAGGCCTGGCTGACCAAGACCCCAAAGTTAACTCGTAGGCCAGGTAACATAACAACCTGAAGGGTCAGTTGTTCTGTGTATTTTCATAATAAATAGTGATGTTGCACATTGTATGTTGTGTGTCCTGGATCGCTCTTCCCCTGCCCCAACCATGAGGCAATGGGTCCAGGACTGAAAGGCCCTGCCCTCTCCTCCTGCCCTCCTTTCACCCTGGCAGTCCCTAGCAGATACATCAGGCTTGACTCCATAGGTGGTTT
The DNA here is from genome assembly GCF_020826845.1 of Diceros bicornis minor. NCBI lineage: Eukaryota > Metazoa > Chordata > Mammalia > Perissodactyla > Rhinocerotidae > Diceros > Diceros bicornis. Next base: position 94,825,343 of record NC_080781.1, on the reverse strand, counting down.
GTCAGTAAATCCTATGAGAAGGGATACGTGCTGCTTCCAGGGATTGGCCTCTGGAATCAGTGTGACTCAGCCCGATGCTCTACCTGGAGGCCCTCAGAAGCAGGCGTGTGACCTGGCACAAAGGGGCTTTGCAAGGGATGCCTACTGGCTGGTGAGGGCTGTGGAAGGAAGGAAGGTGAGGACTCACATATTTCACTTCTTATACCCAGTCATTTGAATGTTTTCAAAGACCACACCGTGAACAATTTCATGATTTGCACAGCTCTCACCATGCTTCCATCTGTCTTCTCATCCATCCACTGTGCTGCCTCCTCCTCGTTTCTGAAGGTGCCTTGTGGGAGGGATCTCGCTTTAGTGCCTGAGAGGGAGGGAGAGCCAGCCTGTCTGCCCAGTGCCTTTCTTAGAGAGCTGACACCGGGTGCTCCATGTCCATGTGCTGGAGGGGGTGCAGTCCCTTATTTTCACTTCCACACAAACCACAGTGGCACCTGATCTCACATTCTGGTCAGTTCTGTGGGATCCTTCTCATCAACTGGCAATTAGTAGTTCAGAATTGCAGGCAAGAGTCGAAACGCACACCTGCATAATTTATTTTCCACACTCTGTGATGTTTGCACTTCCGATGACAAGCAGGCATAATTTTTGAAAGTAAAACAATAGTAGTACCAAATTTCAACTTACAATCCTATAAATGATGACATAGGTGAGGTACCACCTGTTTGCAAATTATGTCTCTATTGTGGGGTCTCGTATGTGTTATTTCCTACTACTTGCCACTTTTCCTTTCTTTATGTATATTTACATGAGGGATCCATATATTGGCATGTGCATGTCTTAAAAATATGAACTAAGGGATAATTGCCATTATGTAAGGAATAATTCCATGTTATTCCGCGTAGTACCTCAATGATCAAAGACTAGTCTCAGCCTTCTCACCTAGAGAACAGAGACCACTGTGCACATCTCTCAGCTGCATTGTGAGGAATAGAGGCAGTGTCACATGTCAGTGAACAGTCGCAGTGTCTGGCTCTCTGAGCTATCTGAGTTCCCTCATGGGCAGAGACCATGGAACCCATCACATGGCCCCTCTACTTCCTCTCTGCACATCATCAGGCTTCCACATCCTTGGACTCCTTCCCTAGCCAGCTCAGATGCCATGGTCTTCCAGTCACTCATTCTCCTGCCATTCCCTCAATTCCCTTGGTCCCATGACCTGGGCAAATGCTAACCCTGCTGTCTTCCTCCTCATACACAGGTCTCTGTGCAAACTGTCTCACAGGACAGGTTTTTGGAACTATAAATGCTGAGGCAAAATGTGTGCTTTGCAAGATTATGTCTGAAGTTGGGGAGCAACAGATACTCTCATACATTGTTTCTGAGGATGGAAATAAGCATATCAGTTTCTTAGTGTCACTTGGAATAATTTCATCATTTAGGAACACATAAATGTTTACACACATTTGATATAAATAGAATCATAATGCAGACACAGTTTTGTATCCATTTCATTTTAGTTTTCAAATGTATTGTCACAAAACTTTATAATATTCACTTGTTATGCCTTAAGTTTTTGTAGGATGTCTAGTAATGACCTTCTTTTATTCTTGACATTGTTAATTTGTGTGTTAATTGTGTGGAGTGTGAGTTAGGAAGGCTGATAAGGAAGGGAGGGAGAAAACAGGAGTCCCAGCCAGGAGGGTCCAGCAGCAGCTGCTCTGTTCATTTCCCTGGGCACTGGCACACCCTGCTGGCACACAGATAGGGTGGCAGGGAGGCTGGAGCTGTGGAATTCATGTGGGATGAGCTTCACGAAGAGGCATTATTTCCTGTATGTCACTTCTCTTCCTGCCCATCAACTACAAAGGCATCAAGTTCATGGACATCCCCAACAAGGTGCACTTCTTACAAAGGCTGCTGGGGGGGAGTGGACCCCTTGCTGTCCTCCACCAGGTCCCACATCTGTGGGGAAGGAGCCCCAGAAGTAGCTGCAGGAACTGCAGGGGATGCCCTTTTCCATCTCTCATCTTCAACTAACTCGTGCCTTCCCTCAGAATACCTCTCCGGCTCCTGTGTGGTACTCTCCATTCCCAACACTTTGTCCCAGAACTTGTCTCTGAACTGCTGCCCTTGTCCCTGGGATCCCTGCCTGTAGCTCCCACCTCCAGCCCTGGTGCATAATTGCTGCTTATCTTCCTAAATATGGATTCCATTTATGCTATTTGCCTGCTCATAAGGCTTTACATTCACTTAATGGTCACAGAATTTCCCTCCAGCCGCTGCTCCTTAGGATCCTCCCATCCTGTAGCCCCTGTGCTGAAGAAAGCCAGTGGTTGGATGTGAACACTTCATCCCCTCAGTGGCCATATCCAAGGGCATAAACCTCAGACCTACGTCATGCAAGGTTAGACACTATCCTCCACCTCCACCAAAATAAAATAAAGCAAGGAGAAGTGGTGTTTGGTTTTTCTGAGCACCCTAAGCTGCATCAAAGAAAGATGGTGAAGTAATGGTAGAAGGGCATGCTTTCTGGGGGTTGAGGAGAGCAAGTGTCTGTGGCAGGGCCTAAAATTCTGCAGTTGCAACAGGATCCCAGGAGTGATGGTTAATTTTATGTGTTAACTTGGCTAGACCATGGTACCCAGATATTTGTTCAAAGAAACAATGTTTCTGGATATTCCTGTGAAGGTATTTTTTGGATGAGGTTAATATTTAAATCAGTAGCCTTTAGTAAAGTGGATTACACTCATAATGTGGGTGCATCTCATCCAGTCAGTTGAAGGCCTAAATAGGAAAAAGACTGACCTCCTCAGAGGAAGAGAGAATTTTGCCAGCAAATGGCCTTCAGACTTGAACCGCAGCTAGGTCTTCCCTAGGTTTCCAGCTCCAGCCTGCCAGAATACCCTGCAGATTTGGGACTTGTCAGGTTCTAAAATCACATGACCCAATTCCTTAAAAAAAAAGAATGAACAACTATATGCCAACGAACTGGACAACCTAGAAGAAATGAAAAATTCTTAGAAACATGCAACCTACAAAGATCGAATCAGGAAAAACATAGAAAATCTGAACATACCAATTACTAGTAAGGTGATTGAATCAGTAATCAAAAGACTCCAAAAAGGGGCTGGCCCGTTGGTATAGTGGTTAAGTTCACACGCTCTGCCTCAGCAGCCCAGGGTTCACAGATTCGGATCCCAGGCATGGACATACGCACTGCTCATCAAGCCATGCTGTGGTGGCATCCCGCATACAAAATAGAGGAGGATGGGCATGGATGTTACTTCAGGGCCAATCTTCCTCACCAAAACAAATGAAGACTACCAGCAAAGAAAAGCCAAGGAACACGTGGTTTCACTGGTGAATTTTACCAAACATTTAAAGAAGAATTAATGCCAATCCTTCTCAAACTAAGAGGCCAGCATTACCCTGATACCAAAACAAGCAAAGGACAATACAAGAACATAAAACTACAGGCCAATATCCTTGATGAATATAGATGCAAAAATTCTCAACAAAATACTAGTAAGCTGAATTCAGCAGCACATTTAAAAGACCATTCACCATGATCAAGTGGAATTTATCCCTGGCATACAAGGATGGTTCAACAAACACAAATCAATAAATGTAATTCATCACATTAATAGCATGAAAGAAAAAAAATCATATGATCATCTCAATAAATGAAAAAAAAGCACTTGACAAAATTAAACATCTGTTCATGATAAAAACTCTAATAAATTAGGTATAGAAGGAAGGGAACTCAACATGATAAAGGCCATATATGACAAACACACAGCTAACATCATACTCAGTGGTGAAAGTTTGAAAGCTTTTCCTCTAAGATCAGGAACAAGACAAGGGTGCCCACTCTCACCACTCCTATTCAGCATAGTACTGGAAGTCCTAGGCAGAGCAATCAAGCAAGAAAAAGAAGTAAATGGTATCCAAAAAGGAAAGAAGAAGTAAAATTGTCTCTATTTGCAGATGACATGATTTTATAGAGAGAAAATCATAAAGAGTCCACCAAAAAAACCTGTTAAATCTAATCAGTGAATTCACAAAAGTAGCAGGATACAAAATTAACATACAAGAATTTGTAGTATTTCCATGCACTAACAATGAATTATCTGAAAAATAAGGAAAGAAAATAATCCATTTACAATAGCACCAAAAACAATAAAATACTTAGGAATACATTTAATCAAGGAGGTAAAAGATCTCTATGCTGAAAACTACAAAACACTGATGAAAGAAATTGAAGAAGACACAAATAATTGGAAAGGTACCTGTTGCTCATGAATTGGAAGAATTGATATTGTTAAAATGTCCATACTACCCAAAACCATCTATAGATTCAACGTTATCCCTATCAGGATTCCAATGGCATTTTTTACTGAAGTAAAACAAACAATCCTAAAATTTATGTGGAACCACAAAAGGCTCTGAATAGCCAAAGTGATCCTGAGAAAGAAAAACAAAGTGGAAGGTATCACACTTCCTGATGTCAAGCTATATTATAAAGCTATAGTAATCAAACAGTATGGTACTGACATAAAAGCAGACACATAGACCAATGGAACAGAATAGAGAGTCCAGAAATAAACCCAGGCATATATGGTAACTAGTATTTGACAAGGGAGCCAAGAACACTCAATGCTGTGGCGGCATCCCACATAAAGTGGAGGAAGATGGGCACAGACGTTAGCCCAAGGCCAGTCTTCCTCAGCAAAAAAAGGAGGATTGGCATGAGTGTTAGCTCAGGGCTGATCCTCCTCACACACACACACACCTCTAAGGGGAAAGGAAGGATGGTGCAATTAAGAGGATGGACTCAAAGCATTTGTCAAGTTTATTGCTTAACCTGGGTAGAGGGTTACACAAATGTTCATGTTATAGCTTTTTATAAAATTTTGTGTATTTGATATGTTTGATAAGTAACAAAGCTTTTAGGGGCTGAAGTTTTTTTAATCATAAACGTAATGTATATTCATTTTACGAAATGATTAAAATACAATTAACTACAGAAATGAAAACATCAATAATCAGCAATCCCACCATCACTGGGAAAAAAAACAAACTTAACATTTAATGTGTTCCATTCCCTTATTTTTTATTTGCTTGCGTATGTGCAAATATATTGTATATACCTTACATCGACATTTCATAGACCTGTGATATCACATATGAAGTTTTTATATTACTACTGTCTTGAAGTTTTTATATTATTACTGTCTTGATTTTTTAACTAATATTAAATCACGTGGTATGGGGAAAGTATTTAACTTTGGTTGTTTAAAAAGACTATTGTTTTAGAGCAGCTTTAGATTCACAGGAAAGTTGAGAGGAAGGTATGGAGATTTCCCACATACTCCCAGCTCCAACTCATGCATAACCTCTCCTATTATCAACATCTCCCACCAGAGTGGTACATTTGTTACCATTGATGAACCTGCACTGATACATCAGAATCACCCAAAGTCCATAGTTTACATTAGGATTCAATCTTGGTGTTGTACGTTCTATGGTTTGGGACAAATGTATAATGACATGCATCTATCATTTTAACTTTGATTTTTATTAAAACTTTACAGCTGTACCTGTCCCATTTCTTGAACAATGCACCTTAATCCACATCTGTGGAAATGCCACGTGCATTTCATATTAAATAATGTATATGTATGGTCCTGCTCATGAGCTTTCTACAGTCTTCCCTTAATCTGTATGTCAACCAGTCTGTTCCCAACTGTGATGAAATTACAGCACCACAGAGCAATTACATTACCTGGCAATGTGAATCCCATCTTCACGACTCTCCTTTTGGATGGCTAGGAGGAATAATGATCGTTACAATGAATGACGCAAACATGTACTCAGCACTGAAGATGCTATATATTGCTCTGAGTACTTTCAATGTAGTGTTTCGTTTAATCTTCACTACAACCTTAAGAGGCAGGTACCATCCCAGTTCCCACTTAACACAAGAGAAAAGGTGAGACTCAGAGGAAGGAAGCTGCTTACTAAAGACCATGCATCCTGCAACTAAAGACGCCCAAGGGCAAATCTATGCCCTGAACGACCATTTCTGTACTGAGCGTTCTTCTGTGTTAGGGCTGAGGCCGGCACAGGGGAAGGGACTCACCCAAGGGACTCACCTGTGGTTCGGCATGGGCACAGGCCTCCTGAAGTCAGTCCTCCATCCAGCAGACCTTTTATTGCTTTGTTCCCATATATGCTCTCTTTTTCTGAGGCTCAGTTGAAAACCACTCCTCCAGTATCAAACTAGAAGGTAGAAGAGGGAGACAGGAAATCACCTGGAATAAAAGCAAATTATGTTCTTCCCTTTCTCAAAACTCCTTGCTTAATTCATCCCACAACACAGAAATGACACCAAAGCTCATGCACTAGGTAAATGTTTGTGCATTTCTCTTCCTTGGCTACATTTCCAGATGCTCTCGATGACAGATAAAGCTCTTTGGTTTATTTATAAGTCATCTCTTTCACGGGAGGAAGGAGGCAGACTGGGCAGTACTAATGTTTGTCCAAGTCCTACAGTGTGCCAGACGTTTCTATAGATGTTCTCCTTTTCTTCTCACCAGAGCCCTGTAAGGAAGGTATCATTATTCCCATTTGATGGACAATCAAGGATAGGCCCACAGAGCACTATATTTTTCCAGGGTCACGTATTGAGTCAGGAGTGGGAATGGGGTTCTCTCTCTTTCTCTCCCCACAATATACCAGTCAGCTTCCTTTTTCAAGAATGGGCTTCCAAAGCTTGAGAACTGATGGTTTTAAACTCTCCTAGAATTGTGTCCACATGGGTACCCACTCAACACGATATGATTACAGACATGAAACCTTGTGCCAGGAGGGTTGAGCTGGTCCCTGAGGTGTTAAGCAAGGCTGATGTGAAGGCAGGGCTGTTGCTCTCTCTGGAGGGTGACCTGAGAAAAAGTTACTGACATTTACACAAGAACTTTAATCAATAGGTACTTTATACTTTATCTGATTTAATCCTTACAGCTATTCAAGTTGCTGTTCATTGTTGACGTTATTTAGATCAGGCTACAGGACTCATGAGAAGTTAGACAACTTTCCCCAGGGAAAAGAACCTTGCAAATTAATGCTCAGGAACTCAAAACCTAGAATTATACAGAATGTCAATGTTTCTCTGCTCTGTTATGTGGGCAGGCAGTCAATGAAACTAACTGTATTGTTTAGGGTTTCTCTTTAATCAAGAGCTTTACTGCCTTTGTATCTGAATATATACATATATATGCACCGTGTGGTATAGATCTGTGTATATACACTGCATATGCATATATCTTTATATATGTTAAAACACCATCTGTATAGCAAAATTTAAAAGTACAAAGTATATAAAAAGGTGGGAGAAAACATTTGCAACTTGTATTGCAGATACGGGGTTAATATCTTCAATCAACAGAAATGAGCCAAAGATTACAACAAAGAATGCACATTAAAAGCAATATAAATACCCAGTGAAACACTTGAAAACACGCCCAATCATATAACTGATAAAATACCAAATGAGCTCTCATACTACATGAAACAGGTGAATATCACACACAGAGAGTGATCCCAAGTTTGTAAAAGAATATGCTTTTATATTTGGATAAATATCTGTGCATTTTATTGATATATACTGAAAAAATCAACAGAATATGCATCAAATGATTAATAATATCTTCTGGTTGGGGTGGGAGTCCAGGCCAGAGGATTAATATCCTGCTATACTAATTTGGCAAAATAAATAAAATCCCAAAAATGTTATTTTCAAATACTGGCTATGGAACACTTTTCAATAAGATAACGATTACTTCTATTCTGAAATGACTGCTTTTCCTTCGTCTTTCTTATTTTAAAATATGTAATTCATGTTGAGAACTACAATATTTAAATGGCTACAACCCTGTGCTGAGAAAGCCAGTGGACAACACTGCCTAGGGTCAGAGCAAAGAGGCCACAATGTGCGCAGATGTAATGCTCCTAGAGCAGGGGCCCGGGTCTCAGAAGTAAGCAGTGGGTGCCAGTATATGTCACCTCTCTGAAGGCAGAAGGGACCAGTCACAGCTCAGTAGTGCTAAGTCCAGCGTGGGTGCCAGACCACCCCTTCCCAGGAGAGCATCCATCAAGTGTTTGTGCAGAGAGAAAGAAGTAGATACAGGACCAGTGCAGAGGGAGGGTACTGCACTGGACACATTTGCAATGTAATTTACAGACACAATTAATATGCCATTAATTTCCATATAAGGAAATCTGACTAGCTGAAAGAGTCATGTTCACATGTGCCAACAGGTAATTCAAAGAAGAAAAATGAATGGCAATCAAACGTGTAAAATTGCTCAGCCACATCAAAAATTAAAGAAATGTAATGAAAACATTGAGAGATATATAAATATAGAAACAAGATACAGAACATAATGTACAACATGATCTAACTTAGGAGAAATACATATATTTTCATAAGAACACACATATGTCATTTTTAAAATATAAACAATCCCACACAAACATATCTGGAGAATATTTACAAATATATTGAGTGGTGATCTTGAGGCAGGACAAAGTTGAAAAGGGGAGCTACAAGACAATTCCTATTATAAATGTATATTTCTCCAGTGTTTCCACGGGCTTGGGGGAACATGTACACTGATTTTTAATTAGCAAAATAACTAAGATAAAATTATGACAGCATAGGATAAACCTAGCTCTGTTTTCATTTATAAAACTAATGCTGAAAAAATATTTTTCTGGACGTGAAAAGATAAATATAGTGTAAAATAAAAAGGTTACACACAGATTTATATTTAGGAGTGCACTTAGGACGCTGCCTTTATATTTAGGAGTGCACACCTGCACTCCTTTATTTAAGTTGAGAGACGGGCCAAAGAAAACTTCCTGTCACAGGAGGTAATACCCATGGGCTCTGTCTGCATCACCATATAATAACTCCTTTGCCACATAAACCGCAGAAGGTTTCCTCTGGTGGGCTTCCACAGGAAAAGCCCTCTTTCTTTCCCTCTCTTCCTCCTTCCTACACCTCTGGCTAAAAAGTGATGTCAAACCGCAATTCTGGATTTGGTCACCAGATGGCGCTGACCTCTAATTTTAATTTTATTTTCCAATGAAAAAATACTCATTTGGCAAAATGAACAAATTCTTTGAATGGAGGTTATGATACAGAATGTAAAATAAAATCATGATTAATTACTTAACTCAGCAATAAACACTTTTCAAAACACTCCTTCAAAAGTTTGACAATGAACCATACTGATGTCTTCATCATCAAAATCAATTAGATTTAAAGATTAAAAGATGTATGAAAAATTGGAGGGAAAGTTATCCACATATACCTCAGAAAACACTTTGTATACCAGCAACTCTCTTGAACTAGGAGAGAGATAAATAAATGAAAACTAAAAATCTTATAGAAAACTATAGGAATAAAAGTAAACTTATGAGAAGATATCTAACAATAAACATAAAAATAAAAGTTCTGGTAATTTTATTCTCAGCTAAAAAGGGTAAATTGCTTGATAATGTTTGCTGTAATCTCATTCGCACAAAAAAAATGTGTGTATATCTGCTCATACGCATTGTGCACCTGTAGGTATTTTGTACGTATATATTTGAGAAAAGCATATGCAGAATGTGCTTCACACCATTAACAAAGGATATCTCAGCAGAGGGAAAGGAGGTAGATACAGGGTCATTTCATTTTGCACATATACATATCTCTATTGTTGGATTTCTATCAGTTGCAAACATACATTAGTTTTATATGTGAGGAAAGTCAGTGAGATAAATTTTTGAAAACAGGAAAAGACTTGTTATGATCTGATTCCAGAAAATGATTTCATATAAATCTACTTGCCTGGAAAGGAATTCACAGTTAATTAAGTTAAAAAAAAACAGATTACATGATGTATGCACAAGAGAATCCCAGTTATTGTTGATAATACACATATGTGTATGTATAACTACATGTATAAAGCAAATGTGCCCGAAAGGATATGACCAAAAATAGCCTCACACACACACACACACACACACACACACACACACACACACACACACAGATACACTCCCTCAGAGACCTTCACATTGGTAGCTATCTCTTCACGAGACAGGGGTGGAACTTTCTGCCAGAAGCTCAGAGAACCAGCATCTGATTCTGCAGAAAGGCCCTCCTGCGCCATTCAAGCCTCCAACAAGCCCTGTTTGGTGGGTCAGACCAGAGGCCCCTCGCTCCCCAAATTCTGGCATAGCCGCCTCTCAGATACTGAGAGATGTAGTTGAGGATCTGACCAGCAGGTGGCAATTGTCCCAATATTTGCTTCAAAGGAAAGGTATCAATTTTTGCTAAGGGAGACAAGGGCAATATGAAATGAATAGTCTTAAATATATTTGAAAAATTAATATATATAAAGACTTGAAGTGTATGTACAGTTTCATTTGTTGATAACGACTGCCAAAGCTGAGTGTCTCACAACCATTCATTCATTCAGCACACATATGTGGGGAAATGGTAGCTCAAGTCCATTTGTCCATCCCACTCTTCTCTCTGATCCCCAGACTCTCATTTCCAACTACCTACAGGACATGTTCACTTGGAGAAAGACGACTACAGCTCCTTTCCACATGTGTGGAGTGAGTGTGTGTGTGTTTCTCTGCTGTTAAAGAGGAAATAATCAGACAGGGTAACTCACTAAATCATTAAAAAATGGCACAAATATCCTTTCTTCTTCCCAACCCCATCAGGAAACATGTACCCCAACAACAAAAAAGCACCAAAGCTCATAAATGTGTGTACATTTCATGTCTCGTGTGTATATTTTCATATGCTCTTTATTACAGTTATGCTATTTATTTTATATAAAAATCCCCTCACTTATGGAAGGGAGGACTCTGGGACTAAAATTTATGACATTTCTTAAAGGCTTAGAATGTGCCAGACACTTTCTATAGTTTCTCTGATATTCTCCATAAAAATCCTGTTAGGCAGGATTTTTGCTACTTAGCAATATCTATTTCCTTCGTTATTATTTTCCATTCATATGTACATAAGACAAAATGTATATATGTACATATGATAATAAAGATACAATTAACTGACTCTCTATGAAGACACTGCATTGATGGAAGGGCTGGGGACAAAGCAAAAAGGTCACAGCCAAGATTACACCTCAGCAGTCACCAGTGCAGGGAGCAGACTAGTGCCACAGAGTCAAGTAAGCCACTGCTCACTGCCCCTTGCCTCCCCACCCCACCCCACAATCACCCACATAATCAAAACCTCATGCTCGAGAATGGTTGGGTGGAGGGCAAGGCCAACCTGAGAGACCGTGTGTATTCTCAAGGGGACAGACAGAGAGTGCTGGCGTAGACAAAGCCCAGGTGGCCTTGGAGCCAATGACGACGATCAGACCAGTTATACAGAGATGAAGGTACTACATAGTTTTGCTCATCTGAGTGCATAGTGAGCAAATTTGGGCACCTCTGTGCTAGAAGGTAATCAAATTGGAATTCTCAGTTTAATGCCCAATGTATAAGTTCATATTTTCAAGTAGAAAGTCTATTGCCTTTTCATTGTGGACGCTCACCTCTTCACTTTAAAATAACACCCTGTACTCATGCCTTCTGTCAAACCACTTCTATTTCCAGTGCATATGGATTGTCTCAAGGGAAGAACAATGGTGCTTTGTATTCAGCCACATTTATTATGAGAATTTAATAGAGAGTATTCATAGTGAGACCTGGTTTTGTTATTTTGTTTTTTGTTTTTTTTTTTTGGTCAAACATTCCTTAAATAGGAATGAAGGCAACCTAACTTTGTTCTCAATTTGTATGGTCTGAATTTATATTACCCACAAGCAAATATATTGTCATTCAATCTTTCATGGGTGATTGCATTAAAATAAAAATATTTAATTTTGAGAAAAATAATTCAGTAGGAAATTATGTTTTTATAAGCTTCCTGCCTAGTTTTGACGATTGGTGGATTTTTTTTGAGTTAAATGATAAATAGGGTTCTCTCTTTGTAAACAATGTCCATGTATTATCAGATAAAACTTTATAAATGAGGGCAAAAGGTGCCCTGAGTCTTGCATATTAATAGAATTTTAAAAATAGTATTTAAGGCTCAGCAAAGACTAGTGCTGACTTGCCGTGTTCTATACATCCGGTTGACATTTCCGCCTTCACTGTGCGCACTGGTCGTTGGGACTTGCATGAATAAAAGTTTACTGATTCCAAGTCCTTTTTCTGTAACATGGTTTATGCCCTTGATTTCCTGATCTATGAAATGCAAATCATCACTCTTGGCCAAAGAGGGGACTGTGATCATTACACAAGAGTCTATGGACTGAGAGCCCCTTTACAACACAAGAACGTGGTCTTTACACTACTCACGGCAGGTCACAAATGAGAACCGTTCTCACTTAGGAAGGCTCTTAGGGGCTGGCCATAGTGTCCCCACTTTTCTCATGGAATATTATATTTACCCTTGATAGTTCTGGCTTTTTGGTAAATGTTTTCATTAACCTCCATAATAACCCAAGCAATAAAAACTCTTCTCATATGCTATGTCTGGAAGAAGTATGTAATGTCAGCTTCTTTGTGTTTCTGCTCTTAGTTTCACTCCCTTTCTTTTTCTACTCCCAATTCTCTAATTGACGTTTTGTTTATTAAAAATTATTGTGAAATGTTAATAAAATCTGTCTCTAGTGTTTTGATTTTAGCTTATCTGTTTTTATTTATATTTATATTCCTCCGATTAATATTAATTTACAACAGAGGATAAAAACTGGTGATTGGAGGAACACAATTTTTTGCACATCATGTTTAACTTTTTAACTAGTTACCAACAACTAAAAATTGGAAGCTTTCATATATAAATACAGCCCCCTGGCTTATCTCGAAACATAAGGCTTGACTACACCGGCCTACATTTCTACATTCCCTCAAAGAAACAACTGGCTGGAGCTGATAGCCGCTTCCTCATCCCATTCACCACAGTTCTCACCACTCCCTAGTGTGTGACTCCCCACACCGACACAGAATGTTACCTTCTATTTTACTACTACTGCTACTGCTTTCCTTACAGTCAAGAGAAAACTGAAATATTTCTTGCCTTCACTCAATCAATCAAAAGTGGGGGACAAAAAGACTGAGGGTGTTGTTCATTTCAAGAAAACTGGAGGAAGAGCATTTACCTATGGAAACAAAGGCTCTTCCCATGATTTTTATATACACCTGCTTCCATTATTTACATTACCAACACGGCCCCCACTGAGTTTAGCTTTCCTGGGGTTCAAAGTTTTTCCATGTGACATCACCAATGTGCCACATAGCCTTTCTGAGGAGAATATGACAAATATGCAATTCTAGAATCTTTAAACAAGTAAAGCACAAGCATATTGGAAGCAACTTTTTAATGACAGATTAGAAGAACGTTTGATAGGATATAATGAACTTTCATTTGCCATATTTAGTGCTATAATATTTTCTTATCAGAAAAAGGATTATATTCTTCCTGTTTACAGGTCACAATGGGGTATTTGTAGATAATACATATTAGATAAATTCAGTTCTGTTGCAAATTACCTCTGGCCATGATATTTTTCTCTGACCCAATGAGTGAAGTTATGCGGGGATAGCATTTCAATGGTGCCAGCTCACTTTCAGAGGTAGACATTGGCCTGGATTAGGAAACTCTAAGACAGCCTTTGCCTGTTTTCAGAGTGGTTTGCTTTATGCCCTTACAAGAATTGTATCGCAAATATTCAAGATAACTCTGAGTGCCTAAAATCTTAGAGAATGAATTTAATGGATCTGGATTGTAGGTAACAGAAGCAACTCCTGCTGCTTTCTACATTTGTAACTTTTATTTGTGAACCGTGGGAAAGCATTAGCCTGACTGCTAGATGCCCTGTCTCAAAATTTCAGGTATTTTATTTGTCCATATTCCCTGCTGGTCCTTGCTCATTTCCAGCCATTTGGTAATACCATGAAAATAGGTTTGTTTACTTGTTTGTCCATTTGTTTTGATCAATTATGCACAGATATTACCATATCTGCTTTGGTTCAAAAATGAACACCTGGCCTGCAATTCCACTCCTAGGTATATACACAAGAGAATGTAAGACAGGTGTTCAAACAAAAACTTTTACATGAATGTTTATAGCAACATTATTTATAATAGCCAAAAGGTGGAAATAACACAAATGTCCATCAATAGATGAATGGACCAATGAAATGTGGTATATCCATATAATGGAATATTATTCAGCCATACAAAATACTGATACATGCTACACTGTGGATGAGCCTTGAAAACAGTATGCTAAGTGAAAGAAGCCAGATGCAAAGGGTTACGTATCGTATGATTTCAATTATATGATACATCCAGAATAAGCATAGCTATAGAGGTAGAAAGTAGATTAGTGGTTGCTTAGGGCTAGGGGGAGAATGAGGGGATAGGAGAGTGATAGCTAAAGGGCACAGGGTTTCTCTTTATGGTGATGAAAATGTTCTAAAATTGACTGTGGTAATGGTTGCATATATCTGTAAATATACTAAAAACCATTGAATTGTACACTTCAAATGGGTGAATTGTCATGTCTGTGAATGACATCTCAGTAAACTGTTATAAAAATATAAATTTTAAAAAAGAACACATGACCCCAGTGGTTTTGATCACTGAACTTTCAATTCAAGGAGTACTTGGGTCCACCATGTTCAAGTTTTCAGATTGACCCCCAGTGCAACTCCAGCAGGGCAGAGATTTTTGTTTTGTTTACCACTATATCTGCTGTGTCTAGAACAGTGCCAGTGAATTCCCTTTTGAACACGTGGGTAATTCTCCAACACTTAAAATCATGATCTGGTAGAATATAAGCTTCAGGATGGCAAGGGTTTGTGTCTGTTTTCTTCACTGCTGATTCTCCTGAACTGGCACAAAGTGGGCAGTCAACAAATATTTGTAAAATGAATGCACTGCTTCTTCTACCCCCAGCTCATTGGAAAACTATGTCTAACATCCAATCAGGCAGTAAAATGGTGGAAGTGGAAAGTAAATGAAAGAAAAGGAATTAGCAAGGAATAAAAACAGATCATTCAAAGAAGAACTGGCAATCAAATGTGTGGAAAATTTTCCAAACCTTTCAGCGATTGAAAGAATTAAAGGAATGCAAAGTGCAGGCTAAGTGCTCTGTGCACTTGCTGACACTAAAGCTCCTGTCACTGCTGCACTGAGATATTCAGTTTATGCCTCCCTTACAGACACAGCAACAGCTGGAGAGAGAGACAGGAAAGACAAGGGACTTCAGGCTTGGTGAAGGTGGAGGTGCATTAAGGGTGGTCCTGATAACGGACTCTCCCGATAGAGGGACTAGGTTGTCACACAGTTCACACATCCAGGTCCTCTCTTCTCCTCCTTACACTTGACACCACCATTGGGATGTGTGCACGTGTGTGTTTGTATTTACACATCTGCTGTGGAGTGAATCGGATCCAGATCTTGGAAACCCACTTCAGGTAAAACCTCTCATCGCACATCTGTTCATCAGGTAAGATTAAGTTTAGACAAGGTCCACACCTGATGTTCTCAAGTGAGTGACTGCACATTGTTTCCTTCATTGTCCAAAGGAGGAGACCATGAAACATAAAGCTGATGTGAAAAACTCAAAGGGAACTTGAAGATCCACTCCAAACTCAGGGCTTTTACATGTAATTCAACTGGAGAATGAGAAGTTTAATGGATGTCCAAGATGATAGGGTTAATTAATCAGAGAGAAAAGTCTGGGACCTGATTATCAGAAATAAAGCGTACCCTTACCCTGCACAGTAAGTCAGCACGTTTATATCGCCTAGTTTATAACCATGGGATTTACAGTGGAGGCTGCATGGTCTTCTGAAAGGAACATAGGATTGGTAGTCAGAAGGACTTGGGTTCTCATCTCTGTTATCCACTTAGTGGCTATACGATTCCAGACAAGATAAACCACCGATTTGTGCCCCAGTCTCTTCACCTAGGAAATGGAGGTGATAATTCCTCACATCACAAGAATGTAGAGGATAAAACTGACAGCACAGAGAAGGCAGCAGCCACAGCGCCTGGCACACAATAGGCACTCAGAGTTCCCTCAGCTCCCAAGCAGGCAGAAGCCATGTGCTCTATTTCTTGACTCCTCTGCTTGTTCCTTACACCTCAGCCTCCTGAGGTCCTAACTGCCTTCCCCAGCACCGTGACGAAACGCAGAAAAGAAAATGACGTTCCTCCAGGAGGGAGACTCCCAGGGAGAAACTAATGCCAGTATGAATCTGGCTCCTCCTTCTCTTGCCAATTCTCTTGCTGACTTCTCTTAACATTAACCTCCAGATTGGGCACCTCCCTTTGTTCAGCCCCCGTGACCTCACTGAATAGCAGCCCTCGCCCTCTGCTGGGCAGCCTCAATGCCACGACGGGCCATTGCTTCAACAACTCTCCTGCCAGTTTCCTCAGTTCTTTCACCCTATCCTCCTTCTATTCCAACCACCGTTCAAAAAACCACACATTGTGGGGTATACAGTGCCATTCTTTATCAAGCAAAAACCTGGAAAGAAGTCAAGGATAAATTCCCAGAAATGTCATTATAGATTCAGAGAGTCTGCACATTTTAAGTTTTTAAATGATAGGACACTCTTCAAACATATTTACATTATGCTTGGGAAATGTACTCAAATTTTAAAATGTGTAAAACACAGCCAATTATCCAAAAGAAGAAAAATCATGATCACTACCCCTACTCAGCAATAGCCACTCTTTTCTTGTTCTTCTTCTTGTGAGGACTTCTACATGTGTGTACATGTGTATGTATAAGCATCTGTATATGTATATATACATATGTCACCGGCATGCATTGGGTACCTTCTCTGACCCTGTGTCGAGAGGCTTGGCAGATGTAAGAGTTCTGGAGTCAGAACAAGAGGCAAGAACAGTGTGTGGAAACTCTGGGACCCCACACTAATGATCAGAGCCACCGATTCCTGTGTGAAGGATGACCGAGATGATTTCCTCTCCTTTTCCAACACCCTCAGAAGAGTTGCCCCTGGTCCTCATTCATAACATGATGGGTTCACGTTCCTTCTTATGGTTAGACTTCCAGACACACTCCAGAAGAGTTATGGTGTCAGGCATCCCTTTTACGAGAGGATAGAGGAGGCAGGCTAACGCCTGGACCAACATTGTTTGCAGGCCAGCTGCATGCCAGACGCTTTCTGTGAGTTTTCTCATTTTCCCTTCACCTCGACCCTGTGAGAAAGATGCTGTGAGTCTTATTTTATGTATAACCCCACCAAGGCACACAGGGTCCTCCCTCCTATAGGAGACAGAAGAAGGGCTCTGGATCTTGGCCTACAACACTCAGAAGCCTCCCATCTGGAAGCCTTGTGGGCTTCCAGGCTCAAGGATTGGTAGTCTTAACTGGCTGGGTTGGCCCCATGGAAATATACATTATCTACAGAAAATGCATTTCAATATAAAGGTCAAACAGGCTGAAAGCAAAAGGAGAGAAAAAGACGTACCATGCAAACAGTAAGCATAAGAAACCTGGAGTGGCTCCATTAACACCAGATTTTTGACTTGGTGGCTACAGGACTCTCTGTGCCTCTGCCTCAGGATATAACCATGAACAAAATAAACAAAGTCCTTTCCTTCTTGGAGCTCATGATATAGTGGAGTTGATAGTAGACAGTAAACAAGAAGTAAACTATAGAGTATGTGGGATGGAATAGGTGCTGTGGAGAGGAGCAACAGGGTCACAATTAAGAGCAGGGAGTTAGGAGCCAAGACGGCGAGTTTCAGTCACAGCTCTGCCCACGTAACAGCTTTGTAACCTTAGGGAACGTCCTTAAACCTCTCAGTGCCTACTTTTCCTCATCTCATAGATGAAGATAATAATAATAACAATCATAATCATGGTAATAATAACAGTACCTCCTTTTATGTGAGAAATAAATGTGTTAGTACATGTGAAGCACCTCATACATGGCTAAGAGCGAGCACTACCTAAGTTTTTGCTATCATTTTCATTTTGGAAAAACTAGTGCTGGGAAGGGGGAGAGGAGTGCCTGGGAGGGTGAATTTCTTAAGTAGTGTAGTCATAAAAGTTCTCACTGAAGAAGGCAACACTTGAGCAGATGTATTTCTGTATAGAGGATTATTGTGTGTGAGAGCAGAGGCCAGAACAGGGCAAGTGACTCACGGAAAGTCTCACCATCAGTGATCGGTCTGGGGTCTGGGGTCTAGGTATCTTGACTCCAGTCTTCTCTTCAGCGTGACTATCATTTCTTTCTCAGACTTAACGGGAAATTGTTTCTTTAAACGTTCAAACTAAAACATAGCAGAGACAGAAAAGCACATAGACTAAAACGAATGTTTCAAGGGTGAATTCTGTTCCTCAGAGGTTTTTAACATTTCATTCTTATTACTAACGATCTTCCTCACACTAACTTCTCCCTTTCTCCTACGTATCACTTTCATAAACATCTTCTTTACCTTCCAAACTTGATTCCAAAATCCACCATTTCACACATTCTCCCGACAAAATCCTCGACTCTCATATTATCAATAGAGTCACAACTTTTATTTTTAACAATCATCATTAAGCAGCAAATGGACATTAATTGGTTCCAACTTTTTTACACTGAACTATATTATGAATTTATTTAGAAAAATTAAAGGGAAGTTAAAAAAAGGCTTTGTCTATCCAAAAACAAAAAAGGTAACTTTAAGGAAATGTGAATTATGTGAAAAGACTTCCAGCCTATTTTGCAGGCAGATATTTAATAGTCTTAATATGTAAACAAATCTGAATATCTGAAGGGATGCTATTCAAAGTCTACAGGGAAATAATTCAAAGAACTCTGCATCACAGTCAAACATATAAGATTAAAGAAGAACAAAAATTATAATGTATATAAATAAAAAGTATACTAAAATTAGAATATATATACACACTATATATCTATAGATAGTGATTAAAATTTAGAAGAACAAGGTATATGTTCATGTGGACCTACCTATCTAGTACTATACACACAGACAAATATCTGGAGAATATAAGCTAAATTACCAAGGATGGGCATCTTGCTATGTAACAAGCTGAAAGAAATATAACAAGAACTTTTTCACCAATAAATCCATGGCATTTATTTTTAAAACAAATACATTAATTTTAAAATCAGGAAAAAAACTGAGATAAAATTTTATAACAGTGTACTATATTCCCGATTGGGAATTTGATCATAAAAATAATAGTGTCAAATGTATCTGGATATGAAAATATATATATATTTAATATACACACATACACACACATACATATATGTAATTTAAAAAGACAGCTTACAGAAAGTTTTACAAAATATGTATCTGTATACAGGCATTTAAGTATGTGTCTCACTATATATATACATATATATATATATTTTTTAACATTGCATCTCTCTCTCTCTCTCACACACCCACACACATACACACATAAAGCTTTTTACATCCTGGAAGAAATGAAGAAAACTTCCCGTCACGTGATTTAATGTGATTTAATGTCCATGGGCTCTATCTGATTCATTTTATTTGCCAAGTAAACTTCCAGAAAGTTCGTTCTGATGGGGCCCTCCTTCCCTGCTCAATGACGTCTAAGCCACCATTCTGGATCTTATCACTGGACGATACTAATCTTCAATTTCTGATTTTCTCCAATGAAAACTGTTATTTGGAAAAATAAACACCTATTAAAAGTTATTTTGCACTGAAAGTGGTGACAGAGCACGTAAAACAAAATCATGATCAAATCCCTTTACTCAGCAGTTTTCTTCTTTCCCATGGTTCCAAGGATGTAAATCATGCTACAGGCCTGGGGTCAGAGCAGAGGGCAGAAAGAGTTCAGACACTTTCTACAATTGATGTTAAGTTTCACACAGTTTTCTGGACATGCCCAACTCCCGGGTAGTGGATTTCCACACAGGATTTCTGCAGGGATGAACCAGGTCATAGAGTTTCCTGACTCTTATATCTGGTTAGGGTCTCAGATTAGCGCTGCGCTCCCCTCTTCCCCTGGGTAGCGCCTCCTTACCCCTCAGGTCTCAGTTTAAACATCACTTCCGGTGGGAAGTCTCCTCAGATACACCCCAATGGTCTGATTAACCTTAACCACCTAGTAACTCTATCAGCTTCCCCATTTCCAGATACACTTTTTCATTTGCCAGGGGTCCATTCAGAGTGAGTTCAAAATTTCTCATGGGCTGTGGATCCACACAATGGAATGAGGACTCTAGAGCTTTCAAATGTCTTATCTGAAGCTTTGCCCCAGGATTTCCCTCTTCCACTTTCGAGGGGGGTGCCCGGGACACAGGTCTGTTCAGCAGTGGAACCCCAGAGTTGTTCTATGGAGAACAACTGGGGCGTGTACTTCAGAGAAGCTGTGGATTGATGCTTCCTCCTCTACAAGATCCCATGAGAGTACTGAAATGACAATCTCTTCATTTTAGCAGAAATAGTTTTGCAGGGCAAAGTCCATATGAATCCTCTAGAGGTA
This sequence comes from Diceros bicornis minor, assembly GCF_020826845.1. Taxonomy (NCBI): domain Eukaryota; kingdom Metazoa; phylum Chordata; class Mammalia; order Perissodactyla; family Rhinocerotidae; genus Diceros; species Diceros bicornis. The sequence goes on along the minus strand of NC_080781.1, from coordinate 94,804,743 downwards.
CAATTACAGGTTTGAAAGCTTTTAAACTATTTACTTTGTAGAATATTCTTTTAAATATAATAATTCCAAAGTATTTAAATGAATTTGGAAAAGAGGAAAAATTTAAAGTAAGCAAAAACCTCCATTAACTCCTAGTTAGATATCATCATTCTTTACATTCTCACTAACTGTGTGCATAATATGACACTGACTTATCTTTTAATCTACATGATAACACTTAATCCCTTGACATAACTGCAAGATCCACATGGTGTTTCCCTCTTCACAGATGAGGAAACCAAGCCTCACATCCCAGGCATGGCAGAGGCCAAAGCACCTGTGTGACCTTTGCCGCCTTTGTGATTCCATCACATGCCAACAGCACCCTATGAGGAAGAGTCCTCTCCTCAACCCCTGCATGGGAGCCTGAGGCTCGGGCAGCTTAGCACCCTGTCCTGCCATTTGGCATCAGACTGCAACCCACATCCTTCTGACCCCAAAGCCCTTACTCTCCCCATCGAGGATACTGTTACTGACCATAACAGGAATTCCACTCGGGTTAGACATTGTGGAAAATACACTCAAGGATAGAGGGGAAAATACAGATAACCGGCAACCCCACAACCCACTGACAAACAGTTAACTTTTGGGGTTCCCTTACTGACACTTGAACACTATTTAAAACCTGATCTCAATTTACTAGTGATGATTTTGGGCAACTTCCTTGTCTTCATTTCTACTGTTTTAAACTGTATCACACAGATATTGTTTGTAACGGAGAAGGAAAACTGTGTATTTTTTACCCTTGAAAATGAACTAGCTATTGCAATAATATAAAAGGCAAAATCTGACAGAAACATTCAAGGAACATAATTCCTTGTTTCTCAAAGTAAAGAGCTTCATTTTAAACCAAATTACAATTAAAGTCTGTATATCAACATATTTGGTTATAGGTAATGCAAATTCCAGACTGCAGGAATTGAGGTCAAAATTAAGTGGCCTTTACACATACTCATGATCAACTTGAGTTGAATCAGTTGAATCAATCAAACCCTTGAATGTGATTAATCAGTGATGCACCAAAACACCGTTTAAATACTACCCATCACCTTCTCAAAACATAAGCCTGGATACAAAGCAAGCTTTTGATGAGCACAGGGTGTTAAAGTGCAGAGGTGAATGTCCACAATGGAAGGGAAATTGACTTTCCGCTGGCAAAAGTGTGATGTACTCATACTTTAGTATCCTGAGTACTGTACTGCACATGAGAAGAAAAAGGTTGGAAATTTGACTCATGACAAGCTTTCCCCTGTAGAAAGCCCAGGTGTGTGCGATAGTGCACTGTATGAGCACAAACAGCCACACCTCACTGACACCAATCAGGTCCTCAGCCTTAACTGGCCACCACAGTCTGGGATCCGCCTCTTGTCGCACTTCCTTACACACAAAAAAACACCCCTCCCCAAATAAACTGAATCCCTTCCCCCGTGCTGGCCTCATCTGTAAAAGAGGATGGCACCAAATCTCAGTGGTTAGGAGCATGTGCACGGGAGTGCAGCAGATCTGGGTCTGAGTCCTGGTTCCATTTCCTTCCAGCACAGCGGTGCCCAAGTTTGCTCACCATGCACTCAACTCAGATGAGTAAAACCGTATAAGGTCTTTATAACAGGTCTGGTGGTCCTCACTGGTTCCATCTACACCTGGCTTCGTCTAGTCCAGCACTCTCTGTCTGTTGCATTGAGAATACACACAGTCTCACAAATTTACCTTGTCCTCCCCCCAACCATCCTCCACCATGAAGTGGCCTGGCTCTCACAGCTGGGTTGTGGTGTTCTCCTGTTGACCATAAACCATCTCACAGAATGCCAACATCAAACAAAGTCATTCATGACCATGATGAAGTGAGACAGAGAACAAGACCACTGTGCAAAGCACAAAAGACCAAACACCCTCTTCTCCTGGATGATATGAGTGACTGCTGCTTCTTTACAAATTACACCTTTAGACATGCTCTATTCTCTCCTTCTAGAAAAAAATCTATTAAGATACCTAACCATAGAATTACTCCCATTTCCTGACAGCATTCCATATAGAGCAATCTCCCACTTCATTGAACCCTCTTCAAAATCACCTCACACAAGCCCAAATCCTATAATACTTCATTTCTAATGCCATCTTATTGGGACACCCCATGGGTCTCCACGGTGTGCATTCTACTTCACTGTAATAAGGAAAAAGCCCAGCTTTGTTTGGCTAAAGGCATGTTCCTGGTGTTTTTTGGCTAAAGGACACTGACAGCATGGTGGTCCTAAATTGGTTGGTCATCTCAGGGCGGCAATGCAGATTTTCTTAAATTCTATCACTCATTATCTCCATAGTATTGGGTCTTCATCTGATCAAAGATCTAGGAGGGATAGAGTCCACAGCAGATGCCAGTACCAAGGAGCAGGTAGATTGGTTGCGAAATGGCATAAAATGTGACATGGGAAGACTGATTAGGACAGAGAGTAGCAAATGGGAGTCCCTGCCAGGAGGGTCCAGCAGCAGCTGCTCTGTTCATTTCCCTGGGCCCTGGCACACTCTGCTGGCACACAGAGAGGTTGGCAGGGAGGCTGGGGCTGTGGAATTCATGTGGGATTAGCCTTGCAAAGAGGCATTGTTTCCCATATGTCACTTCTCTTCCTGCCCATCAAGTACAAAGGCATCAAGTTTACGGACTCCTCCAACGAGTTGCACTTCTTACAAAAGTTGCTGATGGGGGAGGGTGGTGGACCCCTCCCTGTCCCCCATCAGGGCACAGGAGTTTCTGTGGGGAAGGCACTCCAGGAGCAGCTGTGAGAACACCAGGGGGAGGGGCCTGATGATGCCCTTTTCCATCCCTGATCTCCAAATGACTTGTGTGCCTTCCCTCAGAATACCTCTGGCTCTGGTGTATCACTCTCTGCTCCAATACTTTGTCCCAGGACTTGTCTCTGATCAGATGCCCTTACCCCTGGGATCCCTGCCTGGGATTCCCACCTCCCACACTAGTACATAACTGCTGCTTCTCTTCCTAAATACAGATTCCATTGATCCTATGTGACTGCTCATAAAGCTTTAATGGCATCACGCCCCTAAAGATCACAGAATTCCCCTCCAGGCACCGCCCCTTGTGATCCCAGCTTCCTGTTACCCTTGTGCTGGAGAAAGCCAGTGGTTGGTTGTGAACACTTCACTCTCTCAGGGGCCATATCCTAGGGAAGAAACCTCAGACCTAGAGCAGACAACGTGAGACACTGTCTCCCACGCACATCAAAATAAAATAAAATGGGAAGAAGTAGTTTCTGATTGTTCATAGTCCTCTAAACTGCATCGGAAAATGTGGTAAAATAATGGTAGGAGGGCATATTTCTAGCCAAGTGTCTCCTAGGTCAGGCAAAGCTTTGATCTCACCCAGACTTCCGGGAAGATCATGTTTTATCACAAAGAAGCAAATAAATAATAATCCTACAATTGTCCCTAAACCTGGATGGCCTCAGACCCCTGGAGTGTCCAATCAGTTACCTCTGAGCCCTGTCTGCTCACCTGGGAGCCCCCACTCCTCACTCCAGTCAGGCTGGACTCCCCACCCCCCCTCCTATCCAGCCCCCATAAGTCCTGCCCACTATACCAGCCCAGCTCTTCTTTGAGGAGTCTCTGACAACTCCAGTGAGACCTCCCTCCTCTTTACAAATTAAGGAGGCTCCTCAGAGGTCACTGTAACCTCCACAAGGACCTGGACCATGTGAAACCATTACCACGATCTCTGCAGCCCCTGGGTCACTGGAGATATGAAGAGTGACAGATGCTCAGCGAACACCTGTGTGACGATGCAGGTCACGGCTGGGCAAGGAACTCACCCTAGGATGGCTCAGGCACTGGACCCAGAGAGAGCTCCTGACTCTTGTTCCAGTGCCCCTCCCTGCAGACCTCCAGTCACCTCTTCCTGGAGTTTTAATCATTTTCCAAACCCCCAGGTCATGTGAATGCCTGATGTGAGCATAGAGGGCACGAACAAAGGACAAAAAAAGCACAATTGTTCAATAGAAAGGGGTGAGGACTTTCCCCCCAGTCCAATTCCTTTACACTGTGTATCACAGACACGGCACTGAAATTCTTACATTATACAGATGAGTGTGGGTAGTTCCCTTCTTCTTACATTCTCAAGTACTTACTAAAATATGGTAATGCCATTGAGGCTGAGAAACAACATCCTCATTAAAGATCAGGGCTGTTGGGATGGGAAGAAAGCAAACATTGCCGTTGTGGATGGTGCACCAAATTCCATGTTGGGATCTTTACAAAGGTTTCTTCTTGAACTCCTCACAATGCTCTCTTGAGGTAGGGGTCAGAATTTCCTTTTACACATCAAGAAGGTGAGGCTCAGATTCCCCAGTTTCACTCAGCTACTAGGAGACAGAGCCATTATCATCTTCCCTGCTTGTTGGACTCCAGGGCCCAAGTTTGGAATCAGAAACGCAAACTCTTTTTAAATGTATGATTTGGGCAAGGGAATTGACATGTGCCACTGGTGAATGTAGAGCGACTCTGGAGAGCAATATGGCAACAAATAGTAAATATCTAGTAAAGCAGAAAGTGATCCTACATAATGATCCAGCAATTGCACTTTTAGCACACAACCTGGAAAATAGCTGACATGTAAGCACAAGAAAACAAATAACAAGAATATTCTTTGCCACATTATTTGTGATAATAAATCTGTAGGGGGAAAATGTATATTAATAGGATACCAAAAAAATACATTGTGGTATATTCATACATTGGAATCATGCATAGTGGTGAAGCGTGAATGGAATATAATACAGGAATCAACACATAGAGCATCTCAAAAACATAAGATAGGGTGACAATAGCAAGGGAGACAAGGACATCTGCATTATGAGATCCATTCTGATTAGAGATGCAGTCATTGGTAATGAAAGTATGAAAAAAAGCATGGGAATCATAGAAACCAATTTTAACAGTGTTTACCTCTGGGGAACGGGAAAGTACAGAGAAGAGTAGACAGTGAGCTTCCAATACAATTACAGCTATAAATTTCCCTCTTAAAGTACTTTAGCTGCATCATGTACGTTGTGATATGTTGTGTTTTTGCTGTCATTCATCTCAAAGAGCACATAGAACATTCTCCATAATTGACCGTATGTTAGGCCAAAGTACAAGCCTCAATAACTTTAAAATGATCAAAAGCATACAAAGTATCTTCTGTCACCACAATGGCATGAAACTAGAAATCAATAACACAATGAAAACTGGAAAATTCAAAAATATGTGGAAATTAAACAACGCACTCTTAAACCACCAATGGATCAAAGAAATCACAAGAGAAATTAGAAAATATCTTGAAATGAGTGAAAATGAAAACACAACACACCACAACTTATGAGATAAAGTGAAAACAGTGCCCAGAGAAAAATTTATACCTATAAATGCTTACGTTAAAAAAGAAAAGAATTTCAAATCAGTAACCTATCTGTATAACTTAAGGAAATAGAACAAAAGAGCAAACTAAACCCAAACCTAGCAGAGGAAAGAAACAATAAATATTGTAGAAGAGATAAGTGAATAGAGAACACAAAAACAATAGAGAGAATCGACAAGACCAAAAGTTGATTCTTTGAAAAGATCAACAAAATTGAAAAATCTTTAGCTAGAACGACAAAAGAGAGAAACTTTGAATAACTGAAATAACTAATGAAAATGGAGACATTACTACTGATCTTACAGAAATAAAAAAGGATTCTAGAAGATGACAAATGGCAACTAGACTTTTGGTGGTAATACAATGTAGTCTAGACACCTGAAATTTATACAATTTTATAAATCAATGTTATCTCAATTAAAAATGAATAATTAAAAAATTTAGATTATAATATATTTTTAAAAGGATTACAGGAGAATACTATGAACAATGATATGCCAGCAAATTATATAATCTAAGTGAAATGGACAAATTCTTAGAAAAACACAAATGACAGCAACCACCTCAAAAAGAAAATCTCAACAGATCTATAAAAGTAAAGAAATTGAATCAGAATCAAAAACTTCCCAACAAGAAAAAAGCCCAGGACCAGATGGCTTCATTGGAGATTATAGTCAAACATTTAAAGAAGAATCAACACCAATCCTTCTCAAACTCTTCCAAAGAACAGAACAAGAGGGAATACTTCCTTACTCATTCTATGAGGCCAGTATTCCTCTGATACCGCAAGAAAAACATAGACCAATATCTCTTATGAACATGATGTAAAAATTCTGAATGAAACACTAGCAAACTGAATCCAACAGCATGGTAAAAGGATTATACACCATGACCAAGTGGAATCTATCCCATAAATGAAAGAGTGATTAAATATAAGAAAATCAATAAATGGACCATACCACATTAATAGAAAAAGAGGAAAAAAAAAAACCGATGATCATCTCAATTGATGCAGAAAAAGCATTTGACAAAAACAGAACACCCTTTCAAGATAAAAGCACTCAGAAAACTGGGAATAGAAGAGCACTTCCCTAACATGATAAAGGACATTTATGAAAACCCCACAGCTATCACCATACTCAATGGTGAATTACTGAAAACTTTCCTCCTAAGATCCAAGACAAGAATGCCCACTTTCACCACTGCTAGTCAACATAATACTGAGTTCTAGTCAGAGCAATTAGGCAAGAAAAGAAATAAGACATCTAAATTGGAAAGGAAGAATTAAAACTATTTCTACTAACAGGAAATAGAAACTATTTCTATTTCCACAAAAAACTACTCTAGCTAATAAACTAATTCAACAAAGTTTCAGGGTACAAGATCAACGCACAAAATTCAGTTGCTTCTATACACTAGCAATGAACAATCTGAAAAGGAAATTAATAAAACAATTTTATTTACAATAACATACAAAGGAATAAAGTACCTAGAAATAAATTTAACCAAGGAGGTGAAAGACATACAATAAAAACAAAAAAAACTTTGCTGAAAAAAATTAAAGAAGTTCTAAATAAATGGAAAGACATCTCTTCCTTGTTCATGGTTAGAAGACTTAATATTGTTAATATAGTAATACCACTCAGAGCAGTCTACAGATTTGATACAATCCCAAGAGATATTAAAACATAAGTCCATACAAAAATTTGTACACAAATGTTCATAGCAGCATTATTCATAATAGACAAAAAGCCAAAAAAAATGTTCATCAACTGCTGAATGGATAAACAAAATGTGGTATATTCATTCATGGGATATTACTTGGCAATCAAAAAAGAATGAAGTACTGTTGGAGGCTACAACATGAGTGAATCTCAAAATAATTATGCTTAGTGAAAGAAGCTAGACCCCTCCGCACCCAAAAAAGAATATTTAATATATGATTTCACTTATATGACATTCAGGAAAATGTTAAATTATAGGGACAAAAATGAGATCAGAGGTTGTCAGGGACTGGTGGGAGGGGGGAGGGGAGTGACCACAAAAGGGCACAACTGAACTTTACCAGATGATAGAAATGTTTATTTCTCTATTATGATGGAGCATGCCAACCATATGCATTTGTCACACCTATAGAACTGAACACCTAAAAAGAGTCAGAATGACTGTACATAAAGTATAACTCAGTAACTCAAGTTGAAAAAAGTAGACCACATTTAAGATCAGTTCTGAGTTGAAGAGGCTGGTAAAACACTTAGAGAATACCAGTCAGAAACCACAGGAACATTTAAGAACAATTAAGACAGCAATTGCTAGCATTTGGTTATCTTCCTTCCCCTCTGTGAATACTTTCTGGTTATGTTAAGTGAGCAAATCTTAAAAAAGAAAGAAAAAGAAAAATCTTAATGATTATGACTAAAATAATAGTGAGTGAGTTATATTTCCAAAGGATTAGAATTAAACCAAGGATTTAAAGGGGGAAAAAAGCCTAAAACAATCCAAAAGATTCCAAGAAAGTAGAAAAAAAGAGAAGTATAGAAAAGGTAGGAAAATAGAAAGGACAAAACAAAATAGTATAAATAAATCCAAATATATAAGAAATTATACTAAATATAAACAAACTATCCCAGCCAGTTTTAAAAAGACAATATTCGATTGATTTTTTTAAGTCCAGTTGTATGCAATTTATAAGAGACACACCTAAAATATAATGGGACATAAAGGAAAAATAATTCCAGATATATGGAGCTAACAAGAATTACGACTGAAATATAACAGCATAGAAATATTGAAAGTAAAAGGACAGAAAAAGATATGCAGGGCAAATGATGAACAGAAGAAACCAGATGTAGCTATATTACTGTCATAAAAAAATAGTCTTTAAAGAAAAAAGCATTATTAAGGATAATGAGGGTCAGTACAGAATGATGAAAGGTATAATTCTCCCAGAAGGCATCACAGTTATATGCTTTTATGTCTTCTAATAACACAGTTTTCAAAACCTAAAAAGCAAAAATCGAGGAATTACAAAGAGAAATAGGCAAATCTACCATTCTGGTGAGGGTTCTTAACATTCCTCTCTCAGTAATCTATAAATCAAGCAGGCAAAAAATCAGTAAAAATATAGAAGACTTGAAAAATAAAATTAACAAGCTTGATCTAATGGATAGAGGATTCTGCACCAACAATTAGAGAAATCAAATTCTTCTCAAGCATTTTGTAAATGAAACATTTATAAAAATTGACCATGAAATAAGTCTCAAAAAATTTACAAGCTGATTCGAAAGAGTATTGGGAGGAGCAAAAATGCCAGGAATAGCCAAGATAATTCTGAAGCCAAAAACAAGGTAGAGAGATTTGCCCTGACCTTGGTAGGGAGACACCATGACCTATTAGAAGTCTATAGTAATTAAGACAGTGTCATATCGCACAGGGACAAACAAATAGATTTGCCAGATAAAATACAGGAAGCCCAGTTAAACTGAAATTTCAGATAAACAATGGATATGTACTTTATGTGTTAAATCTGGCAAACCTATAAATAAATAAACCATTGGAACCTAAGTGAGAGCCTAGAAACAGAACTGTACACATATGGAACCTCAATCTATGACAGAAGTAGCAGATCAGGTTAGTGGGAAGACATGGTTATTCAATATGTGGTATTGGGACAATTCTTTATTTATATGTAAAAAAATAAAATAAAATTGCATCTGTATCTCACACCAATCAAAATTCAGTTCCAGGTGGATTAAAGATTAAGTGTGAAAAACAAACTTGAAACATTTAGAAGTAAATATAGAAATTAACTCTTGACATTGGGGTAGGAAAATTTTCTAAAACAAGACACAAAACGTACAAACTATAAAGCAAATGACCAATAATTAAAGTAAAATAAAATATACAGTCATGCATTGCTTAACAACGGGGATACGTTCTGAGAAACACGTTATTAGGCAATTTCATCATTGTGCGAACATCGTAGCATGTACTTAACACAAACCTAGATGGTATAGCCTGCTACACACCTAGGCTCTATGGTACTAATCTTATGGGACCACTCTCATAATATGTGGTCCGTTGTCGATTGACAGCAGTCCATTGTTGACTGACAGTCATTATGTGGCACATGACTATAAAACTTTTATATATCAAAATACACATTTTAAAACAAGTGAAAAGGCAAACCTGAAGTTAGAAAAATATATTTGCAACAAACATAATAAACAAAGGATTAGTATCTAGAATTTATGAAGAATATGTTATGTATCGTATGAATCAATAAGAAAAAGACACCATACAATCTATGGAAGGTTCTAGAAGATTCAAATATCTTGACCATTTTCAATTTTGGGTGGCCTCAGCTCTTCATCCTGCAGATCTGGTCAGAAATGGACTTCTAGAAGCTGCTTATACTGAAGAGGGATAGAATGTGAAGCAGTGTGAAGCTTCTTTCTCTGAATGGCTGCTATGAGGGGTAGAAATGCCTTCATATGGGTCAGAGGCAACGTGATGCCCCACTTTTCTCTTTTAAGCAAGAAATAGTTTTGCAGAGTCCTTGTAAAAACAGAATCAGCCAAACACTTTTACCTGCAGGCCTGCAGAAGCAGATCACACAAGAAGGTCTTGGCAAGTGATGGACATTTTCAGATTTTATTTTATAAGCTAACTTATTTTTTGAATTGTCAAAGGCACATATAGCAAACAACGTTACCATTTTATAATCCACACACTATAAACATAAAAATTATTTAGTATTTCAAAGCTCTCCCATTTGTTTTTACCCTAGAACATTCTGTTCCCTCCTCCTTTCTGAAGGTGCATTTTGTGACATTTTGTCTCACTTTAACACATTTAGCTACTTGACTCTTACATTTTTAGGAGGAGAAAAACATGGTGCTCCATGTTCACACATTGCGAAATTTAAATTGCATTTAAAAACAAACAATAACAATTAATCTCACATGAGGATCAATTCTGTAGGGTGGCACTTAGAGTCCAGAGTGACAAGGAAATACGGAGGCAGGGAGACTTTTACATTTTACTTTACACATGTTTGTACTGTCAGCATTTAACAAGACAAGTAATATTTTTATCATTAAAATAATGGTATGAAAAGGAAATGAAAGTCAAAATTCTGAAATTAAAATTTTAGCCCTTTGAATTTGGCCTTGCTTGCATCCTCCCTCAGCTTTCTTTTTTTCAACTAGAATTTTAAAGCCCAACCAAAACCATTTATTTTCTACCTTTTAGTAATCTTTCCATGTCTTTTATAGGCAAGCCCTTTACCAGATTTTGCTTGAGTTATTTCCAACATCCTGGCACTTTCCATTTGTTTCTGTATGTATGTGTTCCACATTAAGAAAACTCCATATATGGTAATGTGGATTTAATTAACTAGAAGAAAGAAGGAGTAAATCCCATTACTTAACAATGCAACTGCAGGCATCTTTCAAAGAGAACACCCTCCACCATCTCACTCCACCACAACCAACCCTGGCCCCTGACCAGAAGGTATTAAATGAATCTTTTTAAATTTTCTGTAACAGATGGGAGAGCGGCAGAGCAACATGATGTTGAGGGTCAGGCAAGTGAAAATTTTAGATAATAAAATGTGAATGAGTTGAAGCGATCCTGATGATAGAATCCATCTTTTTAATACTTACAGCCGAGGAAAATGTGGCACAGAGACATGCAGGGACTTGCCCAAGGTCACAGGATCACTACACAGGAGGGAAAGGACCAGCAGCTAGCTATCAAAAATGAATATAAATATTTCTACTGTACCACACAATAAGACAATAGGAGAAGAAAACATTACCTACTTTGTGCAAGTCTGATTTACCACTAAGGTTTTGTATTACGTCAAGCAAATTTTGATATCAGAAAAAGAGAGGCTCCAATCTCAGTTTTTTCACAGAATGGATGCATAACTCTACATAAGCTGTTGCATTGCACCCATTCTGACACACGTGTCACTTTTTAATACCTCAATCACTAGTGTCTTACCATTATAACAGCAAGAACTTCCTCTTTCTTAGTGTGCCTAAAATACCATGCGTCTTAAAAGTGATGACATCTTACATTCAATGAAATACAGTTCTTCGCCTGTTGTAGCCTCAGTTTCCTCATCAAGAGAATAGAGCTGAAAACACTCTCTTCACAGAACTGTTGTGAGGATTAAGGGAGGTAAAACTGTGTGGCAGCGATCCCAGCACCAGGCACAGAGCAGGCACCCAGAGTTCCCTGGGTTCCCTGGGGTGGAGAGGAGCATGGACCATGGAACCCATCATCTGACCCTTCTACTTTCTCCCAGTGCATCAGTCCCCTTAAATCTGCACTCTCCTTCCCGATCCACCTTAGCGTGCATGGCCCGTCACTTCAACTGTTTCACTTCAGTGATACTCAACTCTCTTGTCCCTTGGTCCTTCTGCCTTAACCACAGGGTAAACCCCTGCAATATATAGCTCTGTGCAGATTGTCCTGCAGGACAAATTCCTGCAAGAGGAATTGCTGAGTCAAAGTGCATAAGCCCCTTTTTAACTGATTGGGTGACTGTGGGAAAAGAGGAACTCTCACCTATCCTTGGTGGGAGGGAAAACTGGTATTGAACATTTTAAGTCTGCATTTGGCAATGCCATATGCTTCGGTTGAAAAATTTCACTCTCAGGAATTTATCCTATGAAATATTTTACACAAGTTCTAAAAATATGTGCACAGTCACCATGATTGTACCATTGTTTCAGATAGGAAATTCTTGAAACAAGTTTTGCTGTAAGATCAATTCCTCAGGGCAGAATGGCTGGATCAAGGTTTCTCAGGATATAAAATATTTAATTAAATAGAAGAAAGTACGAATTACTTGAAAAAAATAAGAATTACCATTATTTTTAATGCCACCAGTCAGAAATAACCACCTCTTTATTTTCTATTACAAGCATGTATAATATTCATGGAAATAGTTACGTGGGGGAGTGCCTACTATGACACTGTGCTTAACAGCTAACATATGTAATATTTCAAGATCAATATTATCACTACATTTAAAGATGAGGAGACTGAGCTTCAGAGGGATGAAGAAACTTGTAGAAGTAAGTAGCGGAGTTGGAATGGGATCCCAGGTGTACTTGGGGGTAAAGCACGGCACATTACTCTATATTTTGATAATTCCATCAAATTACTTCAATAATCCTGTAAAGAAAGGATTACTTTCCTCATTTCCTCCTCCAGAATGGGGAAACAGAAGTTCTGAGTGGTTAAGTATCTTACCTTTGGGTCACTCTCTGGTAATAGGTAGAGACCAGACAAGAACACAAAGTGTGTATGACCCCAAAGCCTTTTCTCTTTCCAACCCATCACACTGCCTTGTGTTGCTTAACTATAATAGTTTTTACGGGCTTTGTTTCTGACTATAAAGTAATTCATACTAATTTAGGATATTATCAAAAGTACAGACAAGTAAAAAATACAAATAACCTCCAATCTCACTCTCATTGATAAACAGTGTTCATGGTTTGTTGCATCCCTTTGCACCCAGAAACATCCACATATATGCACATACATGTAAACTGCACATACATTTTATGTAACTGGAATCACACTGGATGGATATATGGTATTGTGTACTAATCTCTTGACCTTAACATTATATCACATGGCATAAGGATAAGATCTCCCTTTCCTGTGAGGTGAACAGCTTACCAATGATCCAGCACCAATTCTACGAACTCTCAAGCAGTTGGAAATGCCACATTTATCAAATGCTCAATGTTTCTGTGCACTTGGTTCTGCTTCTTATTTTTCTATTCTGTCCCATTAATATATATGTCAGTTCTTGCACCAAGGCTGAACCGTCTTAATACTGCATCTTCACAGAACCTTCTCATCTAAGACAATATCCTACATCCCTCCCCAGCCACAAGCCCTTTGTCCTTCTTCTTATTGGCTTGAGAAGACTAATAATAAAGGAACATGAAGATAACATTTAGGGAGCACTTATTGCCAGACATTTTGCTAAATGCTTTACATGCATTTTCTCACTTAATTTTCAGTACAGCCTAATGAGGTTGTTGCTGTTATAACAGCCATTTGAAAGATTTTTTTAAATGGGGCTCAGAAAGGGTAATTTGTCAAAGGTCATGCAAACAGAAAATAGTAGCACCCAAGGCCCAAACCCCTAACCATAGTTATATTGCGTGTGACTCTACGTTAGAGGTGAGGCCAGCACAGAGGAAGTGACTCATCCAAGGTCCTGAGGTCTGTTATTATGCTTGGTCCCACTGTACTGTCTCCTCTTTCCAGGGCTTAGCGGAAAACTGTTTCTTTGGATGTTCAAATAGAAAGTGAAGTAACAAGGACAGGAAATCACACGGAATAAAAGGAAATAGTGCAATGACTATCTTCCCTCTCCTCAACTTCCTCAGATAACTCATCCCGCCACACAGAAATGGCACTCAACTTCAAACATTATGTAAATATTTAAACATTTCACTTCTTGTTGCTACATTTCCAAACCCTCTGTCTGACAGTTCTGCTCTTTGTTTTATGTCAATGTCTTTTCTGATAGAGAGGAGACATAGTGGGCAGGACAAACACTTGTTGAAGTGGCATACTATGTGCCAATCATGTCTTTAAGTTTTCTCATTTTCCCCACATAACAATTCTGTGGGAAAGGTACCATTTTTTTTCCATTTTACAGCAGACGAATTCAGGTTCGCAGAGAGTAAATAAATTTTCCAGAGTCACATTTCTGGTAAGAGGCAGGAATGAGGTTCCATCTCTCACCCTCCCTAGAGGACAGAGAGCAGCTTCCCTTTCAGAAGATGGGCTTCCAGGGCTGGAGAAATGGTCGGATCGCACTCCCTGCTAATGGGGCCACTACTCACTCAACAACCCCTCTGTGAAGAACATGACAGAGGAGATGAAATTTCGCCCCTTTTGCCAAGGGCCCTGGATGTTGGGCCACATCCATAGGCTGATCCCTGAAGGGGGAATGGGGCAGGGGGAGAAGCTCAGGTTTTAAACACTGGGAAGGTGGCCTGGGAGATGGAAGTGAACATTCATGAAACTCATTCTATATCATACAAATTTCATATCTCATCTCCATTAATACTGAAAACAAACATTCAAGATAGAAATTACTATACTCTTCCTACCCTAGAGCTCAAGCCAATAGATTCAGGTCAGCAATATTGTAAATTACAGATCAGGGACTCTAAGCCTGGAATTATTCTGAAACCCAAGCTTTTCCTGCTGCATCCTGTGGCCTCACGGGCTTTGAACGCTCTCCCTGTCTAGTCTTCCAGTAGACTGGCAATTACTCCACCTTAGTGTATTTTTCAAACATTTATAATTAACCATATTGTTTTTTAATAATAAAAATTAATAAGATTTTAAAACACTTGCATTGCAAGAAAATAAAGCAAAATATAAAATGGGAAGGAAAATTGTTCACATATATTACAGACATTGAGTTAATATTCATGATATATCAGAAGATGACCATACGGCTTGATATGCTCCCAATTTATGTCTATTGTTTAACAGTGCACCTTTCACTCAAAAATGCCCAGTTCAAACAATAAATTATATGGTCATTCTCAATATAAATAATTCTTTTTGACTAGTAAGAGATGGGTAAAGAGTAACTTGCAATTTTCATAAAAAGCAATATAAGCGCCCAACAAACCAATGAAGGGATAACTCAAACACAATAATGAAAGAAATACCAATAAAAATCCTAAGATTTCATGAGGGAAGAAAAGGAAAGGTGCAGATTAGCCTGTTGCCACTTTTTTTGTTGTTGTTGAAGAATAGATATGCATAGCTGTATATTTATATTGTGCATATATATGTATTTTGTGCATATATTTGCATAAAAGTACTTATATATGCTAGCACATTATATGGGGATAAAAACATTTGTAGAATATATTAACACTATTAAACTCTATTTTAGGAGGGTAAACAGCACAGTTTCATTTCTATTTATACATTTCTTTTATGATTTGATGTACTTAATGACAAATATATATCAATTTTGTCAGAAAAGTCATTGAGATACAATTTTCAAAGTACAGGAAAAATTTCATTATGTTCTGATTCACATAAGTAATGTCATAGAAATATTCACTTGAAACGATATTCATTATTAAGCATTAAAAGCAGATAACACACTGCAGTTACAATATTATCCCATTTATTGTTAATACACCTATGTGTATAAGTACATTTTATAAAGCAAAAGTGTTTAAAAGATATGACCCAAAATACAAAATATGCACACATACACGCACCACACACACACACAGATACACACTCCCTCAGAGACACTCACTCACACTGGCGGCCTTCTCTTCATCTGAGATAGGGGTGGAACTTCCTGTCAAGAGCTCAGAGAACTAGACAGCATCTGATTCTTCAGGAAGGCCTGCCTGTGCCATTCAAGCCTCCAACAAGCCCTGTTTGGTGGGTCCGACCAGAGGCCCCTCCCTCCCCAAATCCTTACATAGACGCCTCCAAGAGATATAGAGAGATGTAGTTCTGTATCTGACCAGCAGGTGGCGATTATTTCAATATACGTACTACCTTTGCTGCAATGAAAAAGCATGGATTTCTGTAGGGAGAAACACTATAGTAATCGTTGCGATTTATTAACATGTTATGAAACAGTATGTACACTATGATACAAAATATATTTGAAAAATTTGTATAGATAGGAAAAGATCAAAAGAGTATTTTCTTTTTTGTTTCCTGTTGATGACTTCCAAATCTGTACCTCTCTTGTTCATTCATTCATTCAAGAAATATTTATTTAGAGGAACAGACACTTTCCTCTGAACTGTTACATTTCTATACAAGGTTTCCTTGGGGATAGAGTAGCAGCTTGGTGGATTATCTGACTAAATTGTGTGTTTAGCTCCTCCCTCTGCTTTTTGTCTATCTACTTGTCCCATCTTGCCAAGCTGGGTTTTTGATCCATGGGTTTGTGGAACTTTGTGGTCATCTTTATTAGAAGGGTTGCCATTGGATATAGCTGACTGAGACCCACAAAACCTTACTGAAGAGTCAGTTCAGTGCAACTAAGTTGCACAAATATTTATTGAGATCTAATCATGATCTGGGCATAGTGAATTCTCATAAAAGAGAGGGTTTCTATGTAGCCCTTTCTGGAAGAACAGAGTAGTAGATTTCTGGGAGAGTTTTGGGCTTACCTCATCCCCAGGGAGGGTGACCCATCCAATTTAGAATCCCTATTGTCCTTTATACCCAATGTCCTCCCTGAAAAGGAAATCATTTTTCTGCTTCAAGTCAGAGTTCCCTTCCCAAGGGCACAGGAAATTCTAGGGAGGTGGAGGGAGGTAAAAACAGATAACATTATACATGTACTTCTTATGTTCCATGTACTTTCCTGTCTTCTTATTTTGCTTTCTGGATATTAACATCAGAGAATCATTTTTTCTTTGTCTCTTGACAGGCAGGCAAGACACTCATAGGAACAAAGCCAGTACTTTGGCTTCTGGAGAGTCCACTTAAGTTAGGAAGCCTCTCTGGGTCCCTGTGACAGACCTAAGCGAGTAACTCTGTGACAACTTTGGGTAAATTCCTTCTCTTCTTTATGACCTCACCTGTCTGAATTTCACCTACCCTGTCTCTCAACCATCCAGGATTGTGCAGGAGAAAAATGAGATGTATATTATGATCGTGGCCATAACTATAGGCAACCAATGTATGGTAGCTTAGAGCTAACTACTGCCAATGGCATAGGCCTTGGACTCATTAATCTGAGTACCATTCCAGCTTTAGAAGAAGGATGCAAAAGTACTTTAAAGCTCCCTGAATTAAAGTTTTGGTTATCATTTTACTAAAAAATGGAATCCAGTTAAACGTTGTACACAGAGTTCACTCAAATCCCCATCAAACGGAAGTATGTCCTTTGTTTTAAGAGACACCATCTAGCTGCCCTCCCATCCTATCTATAGTGTCTTCCTCTTCTAAACTGGAGGCCCCTTTTCTATACTTAAGTGATAATGGAGTAATGAGGTGTACTTCTGTCCTTTCTCACCAACACCAGAATTTAAAATGCAGACCAGGATTGCTCTTCAAAATAGACCTCCATTCCCATGAAGCCATACACCTGTGCAATGAGATTATTATTGACCAAGACTTTGGCAACTAGCTTCACAATCAGTTTATGATCCTCAAAAGAACACCAGGGTCATTATTTTATAGTCACAGCCGATACACTCAGGTTTTGCTTGATTCATTCCTTAACTTTTTGTCTAGTATAATCTCAACTCAAAGCCAAAAAATATTTTCTATTTCCTGAACATTTCCAAATAAATATACCCTGTATTACTCTATATCCATATATGATATTCTGTTATATAAAATAGATGATTTATAGTCTCTTTCTTCCATATTTTCCTTATTTTTAGAGGCTCGTTTTAGAAAAAGTCCCACTCCCAAGGTATTTAAGGGCATCTTTGCACATTGTTGTCACTTAACAAGATAAAAGAGGTAGAGAAACATAAAGCTGAGTAGTAGGTAGAATGAAATAATAAATAACAGAATATAAAATAGAGAGTTCTTGATGATGACATCCAACTCACTTATTTTTACAGCTGACAAAATGAAGCCCAGAGAGATTCAATGACTTGCCCAAGATAAGACAGCTAATGAATGAAAGAGAAAGAACTAGGACCTATGTATCAGAAATAAATATATGCATTTCAATTTTGTTATACATTAACTCAGTAAGAAAATAGCCCCTGGTTTATAAATGTGGGATTTACAGTTGAGGCTCTGTGGTATACTGGAAGAAACATGGAGCTGGCAGTCAGAAGAACACTTGTTCCCATCTCTGTTTACCCACTTAGTCAACGTGTGGTCCAAAACAACAGACTTCATTTCTTTATGCCTTAGTCTCCTAATCTGTGGAATGGAGGTAACAATTCCCCAAATCAGAGTTTGAGTGATGAATAAATTAAGTAAAATATATAAGGGAAGAATCACAGTGCCAAGCACACTGCAGATGCTCAGAGTTTTCTGGATTCCCTAGTGGGCAAAAACAAAACACTCACCTGAAACCCTGCCATGGACTAGGGTGAGGCTTGCCTAAAAGAGGCCTTCCCTCTCCAGGAGATAATCTCCTACAGGTGCAGGATTGGCATTTGTACAACCCTGATACCAAGTGCTCCCTTAAATTGTGTGACCTAGGTGCCTCACTCACCTCATTTGCCTCACCCTAGTCCTGGCCATGGTTGAGAGGACTAATAATTATAATGGCTAAAATTTACTGAATACTCACTATGCTAAAATTTACTGAGTACTCACTATGCTAAGAATGTTCCATGTGTTATCTCTTTAATTCTTCCCTACCACCATGTAGAATAGGTAGTATTATTACGCCCTGTTTAGAGATAAGAAAACAGAGGCTTAGGAGGTTAAATAACTTGTGCAAGATCACACAAACAGTTATTGGCAAAGTTATGGTGGTGGTCTGTGTGTATCCAAAATCAATGTTATTAACAACTTACAGGAAGCATTATTCTGTTAGAGAAATGAGGTTGAAAGAAAAAAAGTGACTTGAATGTCACTGCAACTCAATGACCTGAATCTCAATGTAAATATCCCTCAAACAGACCCACTGTTATGCTTTGCTCTTCTGTAGCATTTTGTTTTTCCAGGACTCGATGGGAAACTTCTTTAGAATTAACCTGGAGAGTGAAACAAAGGGAAAGGGTTTGATTATTTTCTTAGTGTGTCATCTGTATCATGCACATATGGTAACTAATGCAATGATTTTTTTACTGATGATTGTAGACTGAAGTATACGTCTTGTGCTAAGACACCTAAACAAGGAGTCACTGAGATATCAGTTCCTGAGATAGTATAGCGTTCAGGCAGAAGCATTGGTATTGCAGTTTGGGAAGGTGAGATAAAGAGAATGAACATAACATTTATATAATTTCTACTATATGGGATAAAAATTATATTTCATCTCCTTTATTCTTAATAACCACCGCTCAAGGTAGCTAGTATTATCGCCATTAAACCGATAAAGAATATAAGGCTTGGGCCAGCCTGATGGCGCAGCAGTTAAGTGCACACACTCTGCTTTGGCGGCCCGGGGTTCGCAGGTTCGGATCCCAGGCGCCCACCGACACATCATTTGTCAAGCCATGCTGTGGTGGCATCCCATATAAAGTAGAGGAAGATGAGCGGGGATGTTAGCCCAGGGCCGATCTTCCTCAGCAAAAAGAGGAGGATTGGCATTGGATGTTATCTCAGCGTTGATCCTCCTCACAAAAAAAAAAAAAAAAAGAAAAAGAATATAAGGCTCATAGGTTAAGTAACTTGCTCCAAGTCTCCAGGCTTGTAAGTGACAGTGGAAGGAGTCAAAACCTGTACTGTCCCTAAGGCCCAAGATCTTCCCCAAGTGACCTGCAGCTTCCTAGGCTTTCAGTCTAATTGTTCAGTGGCTGGAATTTACCCAGAGATGGTCAGGAGAGTCAAGAATGGCCACCAGTGCATTTTAAAATATGTGTTGCCTTGTAAGTCAGAAAATCTAAATGGAAATTTATAAATACTTATTGAGAGGCAGAAATCTCAGGGAGGAATACTACTGGCAATAAAATGTGCAAAAAATTCAACTACAATTAGTTATAGAAATGAAAATAAAAACAAATAGATACAAATTTAAAATATTATGGATATATGATCTCATTTCTGCAAAGAAATATGAAATTATATGTGTATCTATATAATCTGTTGATATATCTAAGTTAGTATCTAATTAGCAGGGAAAAACATCTGGAAGGACTCAACCTACTAGCAATAGGGGTTTCATGGAGTAAAGGGCTGTGGGGTAAGAGAGACAGAGGTTAAATTTTACCTTCTAATAATGTATTGCTATGTTGTTTCATTTTATTCAAATAACCACATATTGATTTCATAATTGTATTGATACTGTCAACACACAGAAAACAGCTGGTTTTAAAGTGAATCAGAAAACTGATAGTAAAATATATGTATTGATACTGAAAGGTGTTCACAACATACTCTTCAACGGGAAAAATCTAATTACAAACCATACAATAAGATCCTATTATTTCAAAATAAATCAATGTATGTATAAAGTATGTTAAAAAAATAACCCCAAATATTTACACACAGATCCGCATGCACGCGCGGGCGCGCGCACACTCACACACACACAATCTCCTCCTAAGATGTGGCTGGGGCTCCCTGTTCCTCCTCTCTCAAGTCTGAGGTAGTTGCTGAGTTCCTTAGCAATATTCTTGCCCTAGGAGACTTCCAGAAAGCTCTGTCTGGTTGATGGAACACAGACAACTCCCTCATTCCCCAAATTCCTGCTCTATGATATTCAAATTGCAGCCCTCATTAATGTCAATGGGTATTTTTCTAAATTTTATTGAAAGGAAAAAAAATGACTTTCTAATTATGAAAATTAACAGTATTTTTAAAATCAGATAAGAGAGCAGATATATAATACGATTCCAATCCAATTTCAAAAGATAAATATGAGTGGAAATACCTTGAAGAGATAAACACTGTTTCATTTTCTGCTGGCTCCAAAAATACATCATTCTTTCATTCATTCATTCATTCATTCATCCTTTATTCATCGTATAGTGTTTGAGTGTCTCCTGTGTGCCAGCCACTGCCAGCCTAAATCTCTGCCTCCCGACCTCTTCTTTCCTGAGCTCCAAAACTGTAATAGGTTACACTCTACCAAACCCACCCAGTGTTAGTGTTCACCTGTACACACGTGACCAGGCTCAGACATCATCACCCACAAGTATAAACCAAAGAGTCCAGGAACCCTGGAAGACAGCCCTCTAAAGGGAGGGGGTGGGAGCAGAAAAGAGACATCCTGAGGCTTTGAGCATTTCAGCTACCTTCTCACTCATGCATTCACCTTGTTACTTACTAATAATTTGCGTTCTTCTCCTGATTCCAGCTCAATGCCAAGATGGTGTAGAAAGAGTTAAAGATGAGACAACTCTTGGGAAGTCTCATTCTTGGTTTCTCTCATGGGCATGAACTACAGAGTTCAGGGACTTTCTACAATTGTGCTGTTAAGTTTCACGTAGTTTTCCAGACATGCCCAACTGCTGGGTAGTGGATTTCCACACAGGATTTCCCCAGGGATGAACCAGGTCACAGAGTATTTCCTGACTGTTATATTTGGCTAGGATCTCAGACTAGCCCTGCCCTCTCTTTACCCAGCTAATGCCTCCTTATCCCTCAGGTCCCAGCTTAAACATCACTTCCTGTGGGAAGCCTCCCCAACACACCCAAGACCAGTCGGGTACTTGTGCTATCTTCTCTGCTCCCATAGCACCCTGACTTCCCCTATCACAGCAGCTACAACACTTCATCATTATTGCTGGCTTCACTATCTTCCCTTTTAGACTGCAAGCTCAAGGAGGGCAAGGACAATGTCTGTGTTTTGTAGTGTTTTTTACCATTGTAATGTGTTACACCTCTAAAGCTTCATGCCTATATTTTTATTTAAGTTCAAAAGTGATGTGGACTGTTAGCAATAAATTTCACTGTCGTAAAGAGTGTCCTCATCCTTTTACAATTTCATTATAATTTAATTTGATTTAGGTCATTCCACATGCTGTTAAAATTACAGAAGCTTGTGTACTGATGTTAATGAGAACCTTGCAATTTTTGATTGATAGGCCTTCATCCTTTAATTTTTTGTTTTATCTCATAACACTTATCCATGGAAAAAAATAATACAAAAGATCAAAATAACATAAATCTTTCATAATCCTACCACACAACTAAGACATTTTTCTTATGATAAACAGTGGTGAGATGAATGACATTCAGTGGGTTTCCTATTGCCAACGAAGGTATTTCACATTTATATTTAGAATAGATCTAGTTCATTTATGAGTTTATCCTCTTTATGCCCCTGAAACCCACATGGGTACTTTTTTTTCCCCCAAAGCTCCAGTAGATAGTTGTATGTCATAGCTGCACATCCTTCTAGTTGCTGTTTGTGGGACGCAGCCTCAGCGTGGCCGGAGAAGCGGTGCATCGGTGCGCTCCCGGGATCCGAGCCTGGGCTGCCAGTAGCGGAGCGCGCGCACTTAACTGCTAAGCCACGGGGCCGGCCCCCACATGGGTACATTTGAGGCTTTTTTGAACAGACTTTGATGACTAGTTTGATGTATGTGCACTTGAGTGTTTATGAGAGTGTGTTTGTGCGTTCCTAGAACACTTGTCTGTCTCTATATACCCTTTCATTGATAGATATCCTTTGTGTTCTTTTTATCCTTCAATAAACTTAGGTTTGTGGTAAAGACCAAGTTAGGTGTTTAGGTTGATGAATTTTATTGTTTCCATACTCTTGTGCACATCCTTAACTGTTTCCTTAGGGTACATTTCAAGGCATGGAATTGCTGCCTCAAATGGTATACACATGCTTAATTTAATTCCCCACCTGCCACCCAGAAAAGTTGTACCAATTTAAAGTCCATAAACTGGAATTAAGTGAAAAAAAGCCTCAGGGAAGTGAGGAGCATGGCTGTACTGATGTCCTATTAGAAAGTGCAGAGGCCTTAGATTCCACCGAGCAGCAGCTTTCAGGCCACAATAACAGTAAATACACCTCAGAGTGATCAGTAGTGAATGGCGCTATTAAACATAAGCATATAGTGAAACAGCATGGGGGTAAATAACGGCAAGAACACAGGACTTGGAGAGAATAGCCCTGGATTACAGTTGCAGTTTGATGAAGAATACTTAAAACTGTTTTAACATCCTTGTGTTACCATTATTATGAGATAAATTGTACCCCCAGGCCAGCACCACATTTAGCCAGAGTTAATCCAAGTTCACACTGAACCAATGTATGTATCAACTGCTCTCCTACCCCATCTCCTCAGCAGAAGACTGTTCTGTCCACTGATCACAAGGGTCTTTCGAAAGAAGGATCCTGCTCTCCTTATTACCTAAACACTCATCACCAAAGATTCCTTGATAAAAAGAAAGATTCTTGGATTTTGCAAGATGTTGCAGATGCCTGCTGCGAATGCTTAGCACCCCTCTTGAAACCTAAAAGTTGGTGCTTTCATGTTTTGGTGTCCAGGAGATAGAAGGACTCAAACAAATGACTTGGGCAGAGATTGCTGATTTTGGTGCTGGATTGGCCTGGCTCGGTTCCCAAGAGAAACCTTTGAATAGTAAAAGGTTTATATAAGGGTTGGATGACCGAGGCAGAACACAATTAAGCAATTCCAGACACTCTGCCTTAGACCTTGGAAAAAGAGAGCCATTTGTTTTCCTACTTGAACGCAAGCTCCTCTTTCTCTTTTTCAGCAAATATAGTTTGGCACGCCGAGTCCCTCTGAAAACAGTATGACTCAGCCAGATGCTGTAGAAAGAGGCCTGAGAAAGCAGGCTTGTTCCAATGAATTACATGAGAATTTGCAAGGGGTACACACAGGATTACATAATACTGTTTTGTCGTGAGGGCTAGACTTGCACATTTTACTTCAGACACTCCTAGAATAATTGGCATTTTTTACAATTACCATCAACAGTTTTTTGTACTTTACCACGATCAAGATATAAAATAAGAGGGAAAATAAGGAGAAAAAGCATTACCATGATGAACTGGATTTTACACCAGTCCTCTCTAGGCTTTTTTTCAAGTAAAATTTCAGTGTCCAACAAAATGCCATTTTCTCCTCTTTTAGTTTCTATGTTTTTCCGTAGATATACTCTGTATTAAGCTATCTCCATTTATGGCATTCTGAGTAAGTGGATTATGAACTGGTTCTTCTTATTACTTAAAGATCTTACAGCAGAGATTTATTTTAAAGAGAATCAAACTCCTAATATTTAAACTACTATTCAAAGTTATTGTCCATTATCCTAATGCCAAAAGGGCAGAGGCACAAAAATATAAAGGTATATGGAAGGTCCACTGAAATAATACATCAGAGGATGTAAAAAGGATAAGGCAAATTGATCAGTCCAGTTCCCTTATTTTTATGGTTGAAGAAACAGGAGCTAGGAGAGGTTCAGCAACTTGTTGATGACAGAGCTGATTTGTGAATGAGAAAAGAATAGGTATCAGAAATGGAAAACAGCACTTCTAATGATTCTGAACAACAGACACATATTTTCCACTGTCCTTGTGATAGACATCCAAGTTGCTTTCAATTTCCCACCACCACAAGTATATCCTTATACATACTCCCTTATTTAGCTATGTAAAAAACAACTCTGAGATATACATCCAGGAGCAGAATTGCTGGGTCATTGAGCATGTGTACTCTTGCTATGACTAAACACTTCTATATTGATCTCTAGAATGAATGCACCAGTATGTACTTCTACCAGCAGTGTATGCGGGTCCCCATAACCCTCAGCAACACTTGGCACTATCCGCCATTCTAATTGTTGCCTGTCTATGAGGAAAGTGATATTCCATTGTTGTTTAATTGTAAACTACTAATGAATTTGAGTGTTAAATACTTAAAATACATACTGTGTAATTTGGTTATATTTCTGTCTTTTTAGTATTATTATTTACCACTAAGCTATATATTAGTTTTTGCACCAGAACCACGGTGAGGTTTTTTTACTTCATATTTTATGGTGTGATAAAAAAATCAAAAGTTACATTTTTTAATGAAAAATTTACCAACTGACCCAACACCACTTCCTAAATAATCCACATTACCCACTAATTAGAAATGCCAAGTTTATCACATTTTAAAATCTTCTTGGGTCTGAGCTTTGTTCTGTTCCATTAAGTTGTATCTAAGATTTTTTCCACCAATCTTATCCTGTTTTACTATTGTTGCTTCATAAAACATTTTAATAGCTGAAAATTAACATTTCCCCCATTATTTGTTCTCTGGAAAGTCAAGAAAAACAACAACAACAACACAATAATAAATGCAGCTGATATTTTTTGAGCATTCGCAATGTATCTGATACTTTGCTTATATTATCAGACTTAATTCTCAATTACACATAGTAGTGTAGATACTATTCTTATCCTCACTTGAAAGATGAGAAACTTGAGGTATAGAGGACTCAACTGGTTTAATGTAGAACCTAGTCTCAAACCCAGGTCTTATCACAGCAAGCCCATACTTCTAACCACTGTTATAGTTAAATGAACTGTATGAAATAGTCAATATTGGAGCATTTCTGACCAACAAAAATGTCGGTTTCTTATTGTACAATCTAATACACAGTATTTTGTACTTTATAAGTGAGGCCATCCCAGAGGAAGAAACATGTTCATGGTCCAGTAATTAGTAGTGAGTCTGCTATCTGGATCTCTGGTCTTCTATCTCCAGTCTTCTAACCAACAGAGTCATTACCGTCATTTATTTCTTGGACTCAATAGGAAACTATTTCACTGGCGACCCACTAGAAGGCAATATAAGAGAAAGGAAAGTACATGAAAGTAAAGAAAATGGCATAATAGTTATTTTTCCCTTTTCCCATATTCATCAGGTAATCTATCCTACAACTCAGAAATGACGCTGAAGCTCACAGATTATTAAAAATGTATTTATGTTTCACTTGCTGTTACACTTTCAAACATTCTCTATAATAATTTTGGTATGTAATTTATATTAAAATCATATCTTTAATGGGAGAGAGAAGGCAAGGAGACAGCAGCAATATGTTCTAGACAATACTAAAGGTGTTGCAATTTTTACCTTGCATTAGCTCTGAGTGTATAGTGTATTTATCTACTAAAAAATATCATTTTTACAATGCAAACAAAAGAAATATACTGTTTTATTTACAAAATGCATTTTATGAAATAGCTTGTACAGAATTATCCCCAAAAAGGAGATATTCATTCAGTTTTATTTGCTGATTTGATGATGACTAACAAATGTACATTTCTTTCTTTCTCTCTCTTTCCTTTATTCCTTCAGCAAATATTTATTGTACACCTAGTAAGTACAAGGCACTGCCAGACCAAATCATATCTCCATCATAGACCTTTTCTTTAGAGTTCCAGACCCTGTTATCCAACTACAGCATGATATGTATTTACATGTATTACAAGGCATGGACACTTTATCAAGCCAATTCAAATTATACAGTCCTTGAGCTCTGAAAGCTTACCACCTAAATGGAAGGCCATGTGATGGTAGCAGGGGGAGAGCACAGGGTTTGGTAACAGGTAAATACAGGTTAAAATTCCTGTTCTGTCACTTATTTAAGGTGTGTATACTCGGAAAGTTTACTTAGCATCTCCAAGATTTAACTTCCTGATCTATACAAGGGGATTGTTATCTGAGCTTCAAAGGAATGCCTATGGAATGTAGTGCATTCAGCCATTCTGTCTGAAAATTCAACATGCTCATTTTTTCCCACTCCGTCTCCTCCCTTTCCTAGCAGAAATGACTGTGCCATGAATTTAATAGCATAACTATATCATAGAGAGCATTCAGAAATGTAACAACAAAAATAATGTTAAACATGTTTACATTATGAATGTGATCCAATGCTATTTCTGTGTATTGGAACAAATTGGATGATGGAATTCAATTATTGTACTTTTTCTAACCCATTGGACCTTCTAGGTTAACATGATGCGTCTATATGGCTTGGGAGGTTCTAGTATTCTTTGAGCCTCAGAATGTTAAGATATAACAGAAACATAATGCATAATGATGGATCTGCAGGAGGGACACAAGAACAAGAGTCAGGAACTCTGTTTGGGTCCAAGTTCCTAAGTAATACCTGAAGACAGGACAAAGCACTCCCAAGCGTTCAAAAATGTTGTGGAAATCAATGAGATCCTCACTTCTGCAAGCATTTGGAGTTCTCAGAAGGGAAGGAACAAGCTCTCTTATGTGCAAGGAATCAATTTGACGAAAATTGTGTAAGAAAACTAGGACTCTAGAGAGCAGTCACACGATAAATGTCTTCTATTAATTTTATCTTTTAAATGCCCATTATGTTTGGCAAGCTGTCCGGTAGAATTCAGAGACCACCCAAAAACACATGAAGCCTGCCCATTAGGGAACAAGCTAACGGAACTCTCACTATGATAACTTCTGTACATGATCAACTCTTTTATTTGTGTTACCAAGCCTCTGAGTTAGAGATTGCTCTGAAAGTGGGATTGTTCTGAGACAGTAGTGTTCTATAAATACACAGACACAAACATACATGTGTTGTTTGTATCTCTGCTCGTATCTACAACAATTTTCTGCATGCCTTTCTGCAGTTTCTACCCTCTTGTTGGGGGCTTTCTCTTTACCTCTAAATCTGGGCCTTTACCAAAGGATTTAAGCTCCCTTTTAGGTGAATGTATAAAATCATACCTGAACTGAGTCCCCTGACAGTTCTGGCTATACTGACCCTGATGCCAAGACCTTTGCTAACAGGGGAGTGAATCTACTAAATGTTAATGGATGTTATTGTGACTGTCTGGAACAACTGTACATTCCATTCTAGAGATGTAATCATGACAACAAGGTGTCCAAACAGCCAATATTCAGAATACTTTCTCTCTGTTAAAATGATACGGCATATTTTCTTATTCTAAGGTTTCTTTCCTTCTCTCTTCCCTCCCTTCTGTCCTGTAACAAATTGAGTCATAGCAGTAGCTCACATATAGCCTTTTTCATTGGATTTGGTAGTGAGGGTCTGTTGGTGATTATGGAATACTGCAGCACCCCTTGGCTGTTGATCAAATTCTCCATTCCCAAATGAAAGAAGTCAGTCCAGGATATGAAATAATCAGAGAGAAAGAGGCCATTTCATTCTTTTCTTGCTGTTTCAAAACCATGGGACCACTCTTACCACTCTTCCAAAAGGAAAAAAAAACAGTCAAAATGTATCATATGCAGACATTAGGCTCTAAAACTCATTAACTATGTAGTAACATCTCTAGGCAACTCCCTTTTTTTTTGGAATTTTGAAATATAATCTGAAGCTTGTGTCTCTCTTTTCTGAAAGATCCCTGTATAGGAGAGGCCCTTTCATGAGGTGGGCCAGAGAATCATGTTTCATCAGATCTTGAGAGCCTTCTCAAACATACAGTCTTTCCCGTATTCTACCAATCCAAATATAGGCAGTAGTTGATTATCTCCTGCTGTATAAACAAGTCACCCCAAATATAAAGGCTTAAAACATCAACTGTTTATTATTATTTGTCATGATTCTGTGGGTTGTCTAGGTGGTTCTTTTGTTTCAGGTGGTCTCAGCTGGAGTTCTGGAATGGTCAAAAGGTCAAAAATAGTCTTACTCACACACTGGAGGTTGACCCAGGCTACTGACTGGGAGTTCAGTTGGGGCCGGCAGCAAGGAGACTCAATTCTCTACGAGGGTCCCTCCACATCACTGCTTGTGTTCCTCACAGCATGGCAACTAAGCTTCCAAAAGGAGCATTCCAAGAGGCAAAGGTGAAAGCTGAAGACTTCTTAAAGCACAGCCTTGGAAACTCCACAACATTACTTCTGCTGCATTTTATTGGTCAAAAATAAACACAGAGACAGTCCAGATTCAAGGAAAGGAAAATAGAATTTTTTTTCTTGGCAAGGCAGATTAGCCCTGCGCTAATATCTATTGCCAATCCTCCTCTTTTTGCTGAGGAAGATTGGTCCTGGGCTAACATCCATGCCCATCTTCCTCTACTTTATATGTGGGACGCCTGCCACAACATGGCTTGATAAGCGACGCATAGGTCCACATCCGGGATCCGAACCTGCAAACCCTGCGCCAGCAAAACAGAACACGCGAACTTAACCACTATACCACCAGGCCGGCCCCTAGACTTTTCCTCTTGATAGGATAGAGGCAAGATCACATTCCAAAAGAGCATGTGGAATGAAAGATATTGTTGCAGCCATCTTTGGAAACATGATCCACCGCAGGCACCAATCTGAAGCATTATCTCTCCCAGGTCTCTATAATGTCCCTTACCCCATCACCCACTTCAAGCTTCTGTCACAAAGATCCCACCTCTTCTCCTCACCCTCAACCAGAGGCAGTCATGCTTTCCTCTCTCCTAGACATGTGTATTCTGTTGAGGAGTCCTCAAGCCTCAGTCATCCATACCCGTGAATTAAGTACTGCTTGAAACAATGACTGAATCTTCAGATTCAATTGCCCCTCACTCAAGTTTTTACTGGAAATTTTATACTCATCTAAGTGGGGGAGGGGAGTGGTTTGATCACTATACTATTTAGTTTATATCACAGTCATTTCTATAATGGAATGAAGTCATGTGGTGTTAGATAATAAAATTCTGGAAGCCTTAGCACATGCCACACACTTTCCATAGATGGTCTCATTTTCTCTTTGAAAAAGTCCTTTAAGGAAAGCAGCATTATTCACATTTTTCAGATGATTAATCTCAGGTTTATGGAAGCTAAGTAACTTTTTGAAGGATTAGCACATAATAAATGGCAGTAAGAGGATTCTAACTCTCATTTTCCTCATCTGCCTTTCTGTTAGATGTGTTTTCAGGGTTCAGGGACTGGTTTTTTCAAACTTGCTAGCCATGATGTCTAGGGTAGATGAAGAAGAAGGAGGAGGACGACAAGGATGAGGAGGACGAAGAGGACGAGGAGGAGGAAGAGGGGAGGGGGAAGGAGAAGAAGGAAAAAATGATGTCAACAGAGGATGTGAAGCAATGGCCCTTGGCCTAAAAAGCTAGAATAGAGGAACACAGGGGAACTTTTTTTTATATCCTTTAATAATAGTGAAACCTTTAGAAGCTCAAATGAGTTACCTATCCCACATCACCAAAAATGTATACATGAGAGCAAGGATTCAAAACTAGGACCGACACTGAAGGCCCTGCCCCTTACACTGAGTCCTGCATTTCCCAGATTTTTGATGTTATAGACTTCTAATCTCCTGCTTAGTTGACTTTCAAGTTTATACAATCAGGAGAGTGGTGAATGCACTGCTATTTGGTCCAAATTTATTTAGGTTGAATTTTATACATAAGCAAAATTGTAACACATTCTATATGACAAAAATCATCATGAATACAATTAAAAGCCATAAAAAGCTTGAGAGAAAATGTTTGCAAAATGTATCATAAAAGTAGTCAATATTCTTAATATATAAATAGCCCTTACAAACCAACAGAGGAAGGGGGCTGGCCTGGTGATGTAGTGCTTAAGTTTGTGTGCTCCGCTTTAGTGGCCTGGGGTTCACAGCTTTAAATCCCGGGTGCGGACCTACGCACTGCTCATCAAACCATGCTGTGGCGGCGTCCCATATACAAAAAATAGAGGAGGATGGACATGGATGTTAGCTGAGAGACAATCTTCCTCAGCAAAAAGAGGAAGATTGGCAACAGTGGTTAGCTCAGGGCCAATCTTCCTCACAAAAAAACAAAACAAAACAAAACAAACCAACAGAAGAATAAGCTAAGGATATGAACACTTTAAGTGTGTGCATATATACATAGGTGTTGGTATAATAAATGCAAAGAAATTATCAAAGAATTTTTAAATCGGGGCTGGCCCCGTGGCTTAGCAGTTAAGTGCGCGCGCTCCGCTGCTGGCGGCCTGGGTTTGGATCCCGGGCACGCACCGATGTACCACTTCTCCGGCCATGCTGAGGCCGCGTCCCACATACATCAACTAGAAGGATGTGCAGCTATGACATACAACTATCTACTGGGGCTTTGGGGGGGAAAATAAATAAATAAAATCTTTAAAAAAAAAGAATTTTTAAATCAAAGGATATCTTTGGAGGGAGGAGGAAATATAGACAGATTCACCTTATGCATATCTGCATTATTTAAATTTTTTACAAC
This sequence comes from Diceros bicornis minor, assembly GCF_020826845.1. Classification (NCBI taxonomy): domain Eukaryota; kingdom Metazoa; phylum Chordata; class Mammalia; order Perissodactyla; family Rhinocerotidae; genus Diceros; species Diceros bicornis. Next base: position 94,773,490 of record NC_080781.1, on the reverse strand, counting down.
AAACATGTATTTCTGTAACATATCTTAGAGAGTTCTGAAAATAGGGATTCTAGGAATGTTTCCTTTACTAAATAGACTTCCAGACAGATCTCTCTATGGGTTAGAGCAAAAACCCTTCCCTCATTCCTTCTTTCCCTTGTTTGTCTGAGATATTTAAGTTTCATTTCTGGCTCTGATCAAGAGCTGAAATTCTGTTGTGTTTTATAAAATCTGTCCAATAAGTAAATATAATTTTTACAAGGAGGGAAAAATATGACAAACATGAATTTTCAAGCCACAGTAAAGCACTCAAGTATACAGTAAGTGTTACTCTGTATAATTTTCTATATTGTAACTGAATCTAATTTCCATTTTGAGCCCCAAGTCTGCTGGAGTAGGAAGTATAATGTCTCCAATTCAGGATAAATTCAGTTCCTTCTTGGTTTTCTTTAGTTAATGTATGATAAATTTGTATCAATGTATCAATCAACTTATATGTCTCCACTTCTCGTCATATGACATCTAAATTCTCAGAGATTATGTAGTGTCTTGATCTTTACTGTCCTTGGTGACATCCTCCAACATATGTGAATTCTCATCTAAACCTCAAACTTATGGTTCATGTTGCCGTGCTGCAGCCTGTCATCTTGACCATAAGACTGGTTCAGGACTGTAAGCACTCTTGCTCAGCTAACTTTTGTGCCCTACTGAGAACCCAGAAAAACTGGACTGTATTCCATACCTCTGAGAGATGTGGGAAACTCAGTGGGGCTACCTTAAACCTTCTCTGACCCTCATATTAAAGGAAGCCATCTCTATAAACTCTACCACATTATGGTGACACCTAGAATTCTTGTGAGGCTATGGCGTCTCAGATATCCAGACAGGGAGAGGGAAATATCACAGGGTAAAAGGTATACGTGAGGGAGCAGGAAATACATCAGGTAATGTTCATCTCGCCACATTTCCTACCCTTAGGAAATCCTTGTTCCCTCACAAAGAAAATATATTTCTCATCTAGGTGCCACCCCCTCAAAGAAGGTAGGAATAGAGTTGCTGTCCAAAATTTGTCTAGAATAGTAATTCCCATATGTAAATCATCAAGTAGGTATTATCTTCCCCAGGGTCCCCTTTTGTCAGGTGGATAAAGCTGGATACTGGGTATATTTTTCACCTCCCTCATTTATGGGTGGTTATTTGTTCTTCTAGGCCCAACTGCTGCCAGATAAATCATTCTTACTTACCCCGCCCATCCATGATTCAATGATGCAATCTAAGTTCCCCACCTCTGGGACTTAAATTTCAGCCTAAACTGATTTAGCTCACACTGAATTGACTGAGAAGACCCTAAGGTGACTGAATTTACCTTGAGTTGGCAAGATTAGGTTTTCCACAACAGGCATAATGGGGCTCAAATGCATCCCAAATCAGTTATATAAAAACAGAGATTTCTTTACTAGCTAAGTTTTATATCCTGAAAATTTATACCCACTGAAAAATCAATAAAAGTTATTTTTAAAGAGATTATGAAACAATTTGTACAGTATGATCTCAAATACTTTGAAAAGTAGATATGCATAGAAAAAGATTAGAAGGATATACACTCAATTTTACTTGCTGATGACTCTCAAAATCTATAATTCATCCAATAATTCATTCATTCAAAAAATATTTCTTGGGTATTATTACGCATCAGGCACTAGAAATTCAATTCCATAGCTTCATCCCATAACTCATTTCTCCTAAATTCCAAGCTCATAGCAAAGTCACTACTACACATGCTCATTTGAGGAAGATAAGTATTACTAGCCAACTGAATGTCTATGACTCCACACGGACTGTACCAAATGAGTCTGGGCTAACCTTGGACCTGAATCCTAAAAGCTCACCATGTAAAAGGAAGGCCGTGTGGCAAAGTGGAGAGACCTTGGGTTTTTAAGTCAGACGCAACTGGGTTAGAACTCCTGCTCTGCCTCTTATTAACTGTGTAAACTTGGAAAATGTAATTAAGTTCTCTGAGCTTTACAGAGCATACCTGGTAAAAAGATGAGTAATAAAAAAAAAAAGAGATCCTGGTATGTACTGTACATCATTTTTGAGCATTTAAAAAGAAAAAGTAGGTAAAGTGCCTAACAGAGTTTCTGGCCCATACTAGACACTCAGCAGAAGTTTACTTCCCATCCTATTCCCTCCCTTCTGTAGCAGAGATAGCATTGCCATAAGTGAAGTATCACAACTATTATCACAAAAGGCATTTGGAGTGGCTACCATAGAAAGAAAAACCAACACACATTTACATTATGTGGAAAATACAGTACATTTTTTGTTATATTTGGCCAAACCACATGAAACTGCTCCTATTCAGTCATTTTTGACCTACAAAAACAACAATTTCATATATTTCAATTTAATAGAATGATTTGCATGTTGAGTTGAAAGAGGGGGACAATCTTCACCCATTTTCTGTTGAATTGGGATTTTATTTTTTCCCCCGCTCCTCTTTCTGGATCTCAAAGTAGACATCAGGAAAACACATCACGTAGTTATGTCTACTATCCTTTTAACCCCCAAAAGACTGATAGCGCAAAGCTGCAGTGATAGATCTGCCAAGCAGGATGCTAGAGAGAGAGTTAAGAGAGCTGCCTGGATCCCAGGACTGGAAGTATTACTGATGACAGGACCTTGAGTGAGTCACTTCCCCTCTGCTAGCCTGTACTGATCACCAGGATGAAATCGAGGAGCCTACCCAGCCATCTTGGAGTGTTGTGGAGACCCATGAGACCCAAGCTGGGCAAGCACTCTGCGTTCTGAGCTGGGAAGATCTGTTAAGGCCAAGGAATTATTTTTAACAGAAATTAATTTTCAGGAATAGCAGAACACTACACATTAGGCACTCAAATGGCAATTATTTATGAAATGTCAACAAACACTTGTAAAACACAAGTGACACCCAGATAGATGTGGATCCTGCTCTCTACAGAACTAAGGAAACTCATGTGAACTGTACCTGCTAGAGTGCTAGGAGCTTTCCATGTGTGTCTCCTTTAATACTTAAAGTAAGCCTATGAGGCCACATTTATTATTTCAATTCTTTAGATGAGAATTCTACATTTCATTAATTGAATATTATAGTATGTAAGTGACAGAGCCACAAATTCACATCTGGCCTTTCTATTTCCCCAACCTGTGTTCTTTCCTCTCCAGGACATTGGCACGGGGATAGTCAAATTCCTGGAGTGTCCAGCCCTAGGTCTCTTAGCCCAATGACAAGCATGGCATGTCTGTTATCAACACCATCAACAAACACCGAGTGCTTGTGAGTGTATAACACAGCATGCAGAGGGAACAACATGAGCAAAGACGTGGAATTCAAGGGAATGTTTGGACTGCCTGAGAACTGGAACTGGGCTGTGGGGGCTGGACACTGCAGAAAGGAGTTCTTTGAGCTAGGATGGTCCCATCAGTCAAAAACCCAAACTATTGTTTGCAGACATTAAGCTCCAGACCCACCACCTGTCCTTGCTGTGACTCATAATATAAACATAGACCCTCTGTGTAGCCTGCTTCCTCGAACTTTAAAATACAACTCACAGCTGGTGTCTCCCCTTCTGAGAGGTCTTTGTGTATGAAGCCTTTTCATGGAGTGATCCAGAAAGCCCATGGTCCAGCAAAGCCTTGCATGAATCTTAAGAGCCTTCACAAATTTATATTTTTCTCCAAATGTATTAATACAATCTGAAGCACCATCTCTTCCAGATCCCAACAATGTCCTAACAGACATCCCCATCATCCACTTCAAGCTTCTGTCACAAAGATCCCACTCCTTCTCCTCATCCTCATCCAGAGGCAGTCATGCTTTCTTTCTCCCAGACTATTGTATTCTGTTAAGGAGTCCTCAGGGCTCAGTGATCCATATCTGTGAAATTAGATGCTTCTTGCTGTAACAACAGAATGGTCACATTCAATTGCCTCTCATCCAGGTTTGATATTGTGTGTTTTTTGTTTGTTTACTTTTAAAATATTCTTTAGAAAGAAATAAAGGTTGTATAAATCTCTTAAACCTATTGTCCCGGGGCCGGCCCCGTGGCTTAGCAGTTAAGTGTGTGCGCTCTGCTACTGGTGGCCCGGGTTTGGATCCCGGGCGCGCACTGACGCACCACTTGTCCGGCCATGCTGAGGCCGCGTCCCACATACAGCAACTAGAAGGAAGTGCAACTATGACATACAACTATCTACTGGAGCTTTGGGGAGAAAAAAGGGAAAAACAAAAAAGGAGGAGGATTGGCAATAGATGTTAGCTCAGGGCCAGTCTTCCTCAGCAAAAAGAGGAGGATTGGCATGGATGTTAGCTCAGGGCTGATCTTCCTCACACACACACAAAAAAACTATTGTCCCTAGGAAGACTGTAACTCATTGAGAACGAGGATACCATTCCCCAGGTTTATGTAAAAAATTCCAGAAAAATAGAGGATGGACAAAATAACAGAAGACCTAATATAGAATTTGGCAGGCTGACCATGGAGTGGACCTGCTGAAAGAGTTATATTGGTTGTTCTATATCTGTGTTGACCATCTAGCCCAGGGGTTGGCAAACTTTTTTTCAGTAAAGGGCCAGATAGTAAATGTTTTGGTCTTTTGGGGCCTTGTAGTCTCTGTCTCAACTATTCAACTCTTCTGTTGTAGTGCAAAAGCAATGCAGGTGTGTTCCAATAAAACTTTATTTACAAAAACAGAAGGTGGGCTAGATTTGGCCCACAGACCGTAGTTTACATTCCCCAATCTAGCAGATGGTATAGTCCATAAGTACATGTACCTGCATATCCAAGCAATCAATATGCAAATCCTAAGTGTTGGTTAAGAGATGGGGCTTTTATTCCTCAACTCAGTGCCTATTATCTCACTGATTCATGTTATAAATGGATCCTTAACCATTGGTTAGTGCTCAGCATTTTTTGTTGGAGTTAATGCTAAGGTTCCATGGGTACCTGTAAGTCACTAAAACATCCCTTGGAAGCTAGAGTCATTATCTCTTCACAAGCGGAGAGAAAGGATTCAGGATACCAAAAGGTAACAGAGAAAAAGAGGAGTTTTCATTTCCTAAAGCTTGGCACCATTCCTATAAATAACTCTTCAGTGTAGCAACAACACTCGGACGTGATATTCCAGACCAACCAGCTGTTTCTGCTACTACTGCAAAATGTAAACATAAATAATCTTTAGATTCGTTTTCTAGTTGGCAGTGTTCTTGCTTCCTTTTAAACCGTAAATGTGGTTAATATTATGTTAATGTTAGAATAGAACCTCAAATTTTGAACGTCAAATGAAGAATAAAATAAAATTGACATAATAATGATGAAATTTTCTTTTTTGTTCCTTCCATTTATTTCAAGATTTACCTAATCACGCCACTATATTTTTACTCTCGAGTTGGGAAATCCTACCTTTGACATTTAAACTCCCTGGCCACTATTTATATATACGTTGTGTGGCTTTTACTTGTTTTCCTTTCAGAGATTGATTTTATTTCTAAATTAGAGGGAAAGGGTTTGCTTTAACAGTCGCCCATAAAGATGTTATCCCCCCTTATTTTTTTCTTAAGTAGACCTTATTTTGGTCTTGAATATCCACTGATTAATTTTCAGTCTGATCACATTGCCCACGTTGGGACAGACAGATACACAGTTCTCTTAGATCACTTTGCACTAATTTTCTGAAGTTGGGCCTAAGTTCTAGAGGGTGGAGTCTTATATAGTGTGAGAACATTGTTAGGGGAAACCTGGTCTCTGAATCTCTTGTCCAAGAAGGTATCTGCTAAGACATCTCTATCCCATCTGTTGCTTGGTCATCTGTTTATACCAGTGGCCCCAAGGGTATTGAAATTAATCATTCTGAATACATAGTCCTTTGCAACAAATTTCTGCCTACTGTCTCTGTACTAGACTTCCTCTGATTACCTAGTAGTCTTTGTCACTACAGTCCTGTATTTATCCACAAGGATGTTGCGTAGTCTGGTGCCTATCTATGGTCATCTTCCCTTGCAGACACCCTTTCCTTAAAGGCCAGAGATTCAGCATATCTTAGATATGTTTGGGTCATTTTACATCTCCTTTCCTTCTTGAATATTTCCTAAATTCTGCCACCTCATGAGTCATACTTATGCTATCTATTCCTTGGTTTTCTTCCAAAAATATCTTTCTATGTTTTCCCTAGGACTTCCGACGCCTGTCTTTCATCCCAAGCCTCCTAATGTGTCTCCTGGACACAGCTTAGATTTTGCTCAGTAAATGTAAGTGCATTTCAGCCCTGCCACCTTAAGATTACTGCCAATTCTCCTTGGTTGAAGGAATGATATACAAATCCTTCAGTAATACATGTAGTGTTATCTCCATCTTTAGTCCCAGAGTTGGATAACAATTAACATTGCCAGTAGATTATTATTCTTGAACTCTCAGGTTGCATGCTTATTTCCAAATTATTTGGGGATTTAGAAAAGCACCTCACTGTAGCTCCCACATATTTATATTATTCTTCTTATTTTTAGTCTTTTCTTTTTAAATAAATAATTGATGACAAGCATATGACCAGTTCCATCAAACTGGTTAAGGAAATAGTCATATTGTCCTAGTCATTAGAGGCAGAGTTTGTGCAAGTATTACTCTAATTACCTGGTAGGTTTTCTTATTACAGGTCTATGTTCAATTCGATCTCTCAAAGCATGCTTATTGTCATCCCTCATGTTAGTTTCCCTTGCAGAGGCCCTTTCTCTCAGAGGAAAGCAGGACATTGTGTCAAGGCTCGTTTAATGCAGCTGTTATGCCAAGGCTGCTTCATAATGTCAGAGTTGAATGTCAAAAGACTGTTTTTGATTACCAAGCTATGTACGCAACAGCCATCCCTGACCCTTACCCTATCCTTGACCCTTTCCTCTAGAGAACAGACCAGCTTTTCTCTTAACATTTTCCACTTTCAATGTCTGTGGTCAGTAAGTCTCTGTGGGATCTAGGGCTATTTTTCACTCTTTATCCAGTCAGCTTCTCAATGGAAAGTCTTACATGATATTTCCCCCATCATTCGAATCTTGATGAGACCACTGGCATTTCTCCTGAATCTGATTTACATATTCTAGGAGACTATATACAATCCTTTTTTGTTGACACATAATTATTACCTAAAGTTCATACTTTATTCAGATTTCCTTAGATCTTACCTAATGTTCTTGCTCTGTTCCAAGATTCCATTCAGGATATCACATTACATTCAGTTGACACATTTCCTTAGGCTTCTCTAGACTGTGACAGTTTCTTAGACTTTCCCTGTTTTTGATGACTTTGAGAGTTTTGAGGAGTACTGGAGAGGCATGTTGTAGAATATCTCTGAATTGAAATTTCTTTTTTTCTTATGATTAAACTGGAGTTATGGGTTTTTGGGAAAAAGGCCACAGAGGTAAGGTTCCTTTCTCATCACATCATAGCAAGAGGTCATGCTACCAATATGACATCACTGTGGATATAAACCATGATCACCGGGCTGAAGTAGTGTTTGTCAGGTTTCTCCACTATAAACTTACTCTTTTTCCACCTTTCCATAATGTACTGTTTGGAAAGAAGTCACTGGGCACAGCTCACATTTAAGGAGTGGAGAGTTATGCCCACTCTCCCCATCTTGAGGAGGGAGTAACTATATAAACTATTTGGAATTCTTCTGCAGGGGAAACCTGGCTATTCTTCTCCATTTATTTATTTATTAAATAAGTCAATATTAATATATCACTTATTTATATAAGTGTGGGCTCATGGATGTTTATTTTCTACTTTATGTCATAATTTAACGCTGTGTCTCTCAAATTTATTTTGTCCCTCAAATTGTTCCAGCTTTAGCCATTGGGAGCTCTTTCAGTTGGCTTCTGTGCTCTTTGGCATACTCCTATAGCTGGTATGGTGTTTTATTTTGTTCTGTTGTGTTTTGTTTTCAGTTCTTCCTACTTTCTGGCACTGCAATATGCTCCAGGCTCATCTTGTATATACCTGCCCCAGTCCTAAAATCAAGCTTTTCTTCAAAGAGCCTTGGCTCCTTATATTTGGAGAATAATGTTAAAAACCAAGAACTTCTATAAGCTCATCTGTGTCTTTCACAGAATGAAAGATGTTAATTTTAACGAAGTCCAATTTATCATCCTTTTTTCTTTCATGGGTTGTGCTTTTCTTGTTGTATCTAAAAGGTCATCACCAAACCCAAGGTCACATAGATTTTCTCCTTTGTTTTCTTCTAGAATTTCAATAGTTTTTCATTTTTCATTTAGGTGTATAATCCATTTTAAATTAATTTTTGTGTAAAGTATAATATCTATAATTAGGTTCATATTTTTACATGGACTTCCAATTGTTCTATGATCATTGGTTGAAGAGACTATCCTTTATCCATTTTTTATTTAATTTATTTAAACTAAAAAAACCCCACAAACAGTTCACCCATTTCTCCCACCCCCCCACCCTCCACCTCTGGCAACCACCAATCTGTTCTCTGTATCTATAAGCTTGGCATAGATAAAGAGAGAGAGAGAGATAGAGAGAGAGAGAGATTCCACATATAAGAGAGATCATACGGTATTTGTCTTTGTCTGATTTATTTCACTTAGCATAATGCCCTTGAGGTCCATCCATGTTGTCACAAACTGCAAGATTCATTCTTTTTATGGCTGAATAATATTCCATTGTGTGTGTGTATATATATATATATCACAATTGTTTTATCCATTCATTTTTCAATGTACACTTCGGTTGTTTCCATATCTTGGCTATTGTAAATAATGTTGCAATGAACATGGGGATGTATATATCTTTTTGAGTTAGTGTTTTTGTTTTTTTCAGATAAATCCCCAAAAGTGGAAATGCTGGATCATATGGTAGTTCAAATTTTAATTTTTTGAGGAACCTCCATACTGTTTTCCATAGTAGCTGTACCAATTTACATTCTCACCATCAGTGCACAAGGGTCTCTTTTTCTCCACATCCTCCCCAACACTTGTTATTTCTAGTCTTTTTGATAATAGTCATTCTAACAGATATGAGGTGATATTGCATCGTGGTTTTGATTTGCATTTCCCTGATGACTACTGATGTTGAGCATCTTTTCACGTACCTGTTGGCCATCTGTATGCCTTATTTGGAAAAATGTCTATTCAGATCTTCTGCCCATTTTTAATTGGAATTTTTTTTTTTTTTTTTGCTATTGAGTTGTATGAGTTTTTATATACTTTGGATATTAGCCCCTTATTAAATATATGATTTGCTAATATTTTCTCCCATTCAGTAGGTTGCCTTTTCATTTTGTTGATGGTTTCCTTTGCTGTGCAGAAGCTTTATAGCTTGATGTAGTTCTATTTGTTTATTTTTGTTTTCGTTGCTTTTGCTTTTGATGTCAGATTCAAAAATTCATCTCCAAGATCTATGTCAAGGAGCTTACTGCTTATGTTTTCTTCTAGGAATTTTATGGTTTCAGGTCTTATTTTCAAGTCTCTAATTCATTTTGAGTTAATCTTTGTGTATGGTGTAAGATAGTGGTCTGGTTTCATTCTTTTGCATGTGGTTGTCCAATTTTCTCCACACCATTTATTGAAGAGACTGTCCTTTCCCCATTGTATATTCTTGGCTCCTTTGTGGTAAATTAATTGACATATATGCATGGGTTTATTTCTGGGCTGTCTATTCTGTTCCATTGATCTATGTGTCTGTTTTTATGCCAATATCATACTGTTTTAATTACTATAGTTTTGTAATATAGTTTGAAATCAGGGAGGATGATGCCTCCAGCTTTGTTCTTCTTTCTCAAGATTGCTTTTGCTAATTGGGATCCTTTATGGATTTACACTTTCCTATCTATTTTTTTCTTTTATCTTCTGAAGTAATGTCAATTCTTGAAAATGCCTTTGGAAACACTTTACACTGTCACAAAGGTGTGGCCTCACCCTTTTAAAATGTCACGTGTAATTTCTTTGAAATTATACCCTCATCTATATTGCTTGAAGCCAAAAAAGAATTTACAGAATGTTAAATTTATTGGATATTATATAACCTAGGCTTCCATTAATAGACTCTAATAATTTCTGATGAAAATATATTCCCATTCTTTAATTTTTAATCACACAAATAGTACATTTTCATTATAGAAAATTTAGAAACATATAAAAGTAAAAAAGAGAAAATCACGCTTTTCCACTTCCCAGTTAAAAACATTATTAACATTTTATATATATGTTTTATTAATTTGAGGGTACATATACGCATTTACATATACTTTTTACAAAACAATAATAACTTTGCTGCAATATATTTTCCCACTTATTATATCTTGGGCATATTATTGTCAATACAAAAAAAGCTTCTTTATTTCTCTTTAGATCTCTAGCATATTTTATTGTTTGAAAGTTCTATCCTCAAATATAACTATCTTTTCTCCCATTGGTAGAGATTTGGTCATTTCCAATTTTTAACTATTTTTTCTGGTGTTTCACTCTTCTGATTTTTCAATGTTATAAATATTGCTGAAATTAATTTTTGTACATAAATGTTTGCATATTTAAAAAAGAACTTTTGTAGGATAAATTCTAAAATGGAATTTCTGAATCAAATGGTATTAACACATTTTATCATAGTAGATAGTGCCGAATTATCTTCCAAAAAAAAAAAGATGCAGCAATTTACATGCCTTCCCCACAGTATGAAAATGCCTGTTTTTCCACATCCTGCACAGTACTGACTGTTATTTAAATTTTTCATCTTTGTCAGGTTGATAGGCACAAAAAGTAATTTTATTTTCATTTGTAATTTTTGAATTATTAATGCTATTGAGCATCTCTTTAAATTAATTTTTTTCTCTAAATTTCTTGTTCATTTCTTTTGACCATTTCTCTGGTGGGAGAGGTAAGAGATACTTACATATTAAATATATTAACCTTCTGTCTATAATATATGATGCAAATGTTTTATTACTATTTTTCATATGCCTTTCAATGGTGGTTTAGGCAATACAGAAAGTGGTTTTTATTTATTTGTTTTTCGATTATAAAACACATCTCATTGTAAAATATTTAACAATACATTGACATACATTCAAAAACAGTGTTATCAATCTATAGGCTTTATAGTGCTTTAACAATTTCTATATAAAAATGAGACTGGATCCAAAACTGGTGGTGACCAGAATGAGGACTACACTAAACTTCTTATAGTCTGTGGGTGAATATCAGCCCATTGGGCTTAAGAATCATACTGGATATTAATTCCCTACTCAGGGACTTCCTAGCTGGGTGACCTAAATTAAGATACTTAACATTTTTAAGCCTTAGCATCTTCATCTACATAATGGAGATAATAATATCTACCTCAAAAATTTGTTGTGAGAAGAGGTAAAATTTAGATGCCTCATACATGTTAGCTTCTTTCCCCCCATGCCATCTTCTCTCCTTCCTAATGCCATTTACATGTCTGAAGACCACGGCTGACTAGAGACCATCCAATCCATGTGGCCCACAGATCCAGGTTTCTTAGTCCAAGGGGCAAGATTGCAAATCCACCATTGATATTAAAGGATGCTATTTATGCATTGAACAAATATTTATTGAGCACCTACTATGTGCCAAGCAGTGAACAAAATGGAAGAACATCTGCTGTCTTAGAGCTTGTATTCTAACCAGGGAAAATATATAATAAACAAAAACCTATTTAATAATATGTTACAGAGTGAGGCATTTTAATGTAGTAAGAGAGCAAATTAATGTAGTAAGAGAGCAAATTATTGTTTGTGGGTTCAAACTTTTTAGAGGAATAAGCATAGCCCAAGAAAAACATGATTCAATAAGCAAACAGAGTTATGTAGTAAGCGTCTGGACAGCTGAACCTACTAAGGAATATCTATATACTGCTCTTACTTTTACTCTTGTTCTATGAGTATTCATCCTTTCATGCATTCAAAAATATTTATTGAGTGCATACCATGTAGCAGGCACTGTTTTAAGCACAGAAGATATACAGAAGGGATCAAGGTACATAGCCCTCACCCTTCTGTATATTATTGTATGGCTTCTGAGGTAGGGACATAAAGTAAAACAAAAATTTAAAAATAAAAAAATAGGGCCGGCCCCATGGCTTAGCGGTTAAGTGTGCGTGTTCCCCTGCTGGCGGCCCGGATTCCTATCCCGGGCGCGCAGCGACGACGCACCGCTTCTCCGGCCATGCTGAGGCTGCGTCCCACATACAGCAGCTAGAAGGATGTGAAACTATGACATACAACTATCTACTGGGGCTTTGGGGAAAAAAAAAAGGAGGAGGATTGGCAATAGATGTTCGCTCAGAGCGGGTCTTCCTCAGCAAAAAGAGGAGGATTAACACGGATGTTAGCTCAGGGCTGATCTCCCTCACAAAAAAAAAAATTAGAAAAGTATTTGAATAGATATTTCTCCAAAGAAGATATAAAAATGGTCAATAAGCACATGAAAAGACACTCAAAATCATTAGTCATCAGGAAAATGCATATCAAAATCAGAATGAGACACCACTCAACACCCACTAGGCTGGCTATAATAAAAAAGATGAACAATTATAAGTGTTGGCAAGGATGTGGATAAATTAACACCCTTTTACATTGCTGGTGGGAAAGTAAAATGGTGCAGTCACTTTGGAAAACAGTTTGGGAGTTTCTCAAAAAGTTAATCAGAGAGTTACCATATGACCCACCAATTTTACTTCTAGGTGTATGTACCCCCAAATTGAAAGCATATGTCCACACAAAAATTTGTACATAAATGTTCATAGCAGAATTGTTCACAACAATTCAAAAGTGGAAAAAAACAAATGTCCATCAACTGATGAATGGATAAACAAAAGATGGTATATCCATACAATGAAATATTATTCAGCCTTAAAAAGGAATGAAGTACCGATATATGCTACAATGTGGATGAACCTCAAAAATATTATGCTAGGTGAGAGAAACCAGATTCAAAAGACATCATGTTGTGTGATTCCATTTATATGAAATGTTCAGGGTAGGCAAATCCAGAGAGGCAGCAAATAAATTATTTGCCAGGAGATAAGGAGAGGGGACAATGGGGAGTGACTGATAATGGGTATGCAGTTTTTTTGAAGGGTGATGAAAATATTCTGACATCAGTGATGATGATTGCAAAACTTTGTAACTATACTAGAAACCACCCAATTGTGCAATTTAACAGGGTGCATTTTATGGTGTGTGAATTATATCTCAGTAAAAAGAAAGAGAAGGGAAGGGACAGGAGGAAAGAAGGAAAGAAGAAAGGAAAGAAGGAAGGAAGGAAGGGCAGCAGAGAATTTGGTTAGAACCAGAGGTAGAGAAAAGTCAGCATTTGCTCTCTGCAATTTCTTAGTTAAAAGAAAAAATCCACCTATGTACATTTTTTCCATTCACCTTAGACATTTTAGAGGGGAAATTGCTACTTGTTTGTTTCCAAAACCAGAAAAAAAAACCATTAAATTTGCATTCTGAATTCTAGACTCCTCCCTATGTCTATGGTATTATCAGAATAGTTAAGATTTGCATGTGACCACGTGCCTACTAGTATTTCCAAAACCCAAAAAGAATTACAAATTGTTTTATCAGTTATTTTGGCAACACCTAATTTTTTTTCAAAAATATCAATATTACACCATTAAGTTTTTTTCTCTGTTCACTCTGACACTTTGCTTATTAGTGGTGTCTGGTTTCAAAAAGTGAAAGTCAGTGTCTTTTGCATATTTTAACATGCAAAAAGTAAAGCAAGGCTAAATGTTAAGAATAGTACAAAATGGAGAAATTCAGTGCTTCTATGTGGATGGTTATATAATTTACCTGGTGTTTCATATTCCTGGAAGTTCACGTAATAAATGCCATTTACTCTGAAAAAAAAATGGGTAAAGAAAGTCAGTTAGGAGGCCTCTGTAGTAGTTTGGCTAAGAAAAGATGTTAGTTTGAATGAGTATGGTAGCAATGGAGTTGGAGAGAAACATACAGATTTAAAATACATTTAGGAGATAGAATCAATAGGACTTGGGATAAACTGGACGTGAAGGTGATAGATAGAAGTCATATTTTCTGGTTTGTAAAAATGGGTGAAGCTGCCTGCCATTTACGCAGTTAAGGAAAGGTGAGGAGAAGAATGAGAGAGAGCAGAAATGATGAGTTTAGTTTTGGACATCTTGAGTTTGAGATGTTAAGGTGAAAAGTGAGTTGCTTAACATCAGGTCTGAAATTCAGAGGAGATTCTGGACAAGAAATAAACTTGGGAGTTCAAGCATATAAATAAAGCCTTTGGTTTTATAATATGTGTATCCTTGCATCCAGCAATCCCACTTCTAGGAGTTCACCCTAAGAAAATATAGTTCAAGATATGCATAAGGATAAAGCTACAAGAATGTTCATCTCTGTAAGTCCCTAGTCTCAGTATTTGGGCATGGACATGAATTTAGAGAAGGAATAATTACCACCCAGGAAGAGCAGCAAAGAAGGTGCAAGAGGAAAAAGAGTTCTAGGCAGCTGCAAACATTAGGAGTAACACAGACACATCACTACTATCAGCAACACCATCAGCACCACCACCAACCATGGTCAGGTTCTGTTCTCGAAATCCTAGGATTTATATGTGTGATTCTGATGGAGAGGGGCAAAATTTTATTAAAATATCTTAATGATACATGGTGTTGCAGAGGATATGGAAAAATTGTCATTCTCATACACCCTCGGTGGGACTATAAATTGCTTCAAACTTTTGAAGGTAAATTTTAAATGTGCATGTTCTTTGACACTGCAATTTCACTCATAAGAATTTATTATACAAAAATAATGGGCACACTCAAGTAAAGTGAAAAATGTCCACTTCAGCACAATTTGTAATAGTGAACAATTTTAAGAGAATATAAAGGGCATTTATAGCTGATTGGTTAAATTAAAAATTGTACATTCATACAATGGAATACTCCAACTAGGTTAAAGGAAATTAGGTGGAACTATATGTACTGTCATGGAAAAATATCTATTATATAGTGTTCAGTGAAAAAAAAGCAAGTTGCTACACAATATACCCAATGTGATCCCATTTTTTGAAAAAGAATGTGTGTATAAGACAGAGAGAGAGATTGGCATTTTGCAAGGAAAAAACTGGAAGAATAGACACCAATAGCTATCTTGATAGGAGAGGGGAGAGATACAGGAAAGTTTCACTTCTTAATTTATACAAATTTGCATCATTTGTATTTTTGCAGCAAGCATATATAATTTGTAATCAGAAAAAATCTTGGTTAAAAATTTTAAAACTGAAGGAAATTTTATTGATAGTGAGTGATTCATAAACGATGTAGAAATATTTATTGATGTGAAATATGTTCACAATTTATTGCTAAGTGAAAAGAGCAGCCCGCAAACATTGTAAGCATGTGATAGAATTAGAAAGACATACAAAATGATATGTTTTTAGTATGGTCTCACTTTTGCAATAGAATATATGTACATATCCCCAAAGAAAACTCTCCATAGGAATGTTCTCCAAGCTATAAACAGAGAATATTTCCATAGATTTGACAGGTGAAGGAGATGCAAGACAATTTATTTATCTATGTTATACTTTTCTATTTTATTTGATTTTTACAAGGATGATTTACCTTTGAAATCAGAAAAATAGAGATTAAAGTTTGAAACATGAAAAAATTTTGTTTTAAACTGATTCACAAAATAAGGTACAAATATATTTATTGACATTAAAAGGTGTTCACAACACATGATTAAATTTAAAATGGTAGTTACAAATTGTATGCACATATATATTTGTGCATAGAGAAATTCTAAACTCTACAAACAAACACGCAAAAACACAACCGAACAACATCTGAATTATAGGATTCTTGTTAATTTATATTTTCTTTACGCTTTTCTAAATCTTACAGGTTTTTCTCAATGAGCAAAATAACTTTTATAATCAGAAAAAGCTGCAAATGACATGATTCTGTTTTTACTTTAAACCCCTGCATGTGTGTGCACACCCACCCTCACACACACCCACACATACACACACACACAGAGCTGCTCCTTAGCTGAGAATGGAAGATTCCGTAGGATTCGTGATTCTACTTTTACTTGAAACCCGTGCATGTGTGCTTACACACACACGCACACACACACAACTTCTCTTTAGCTCAGAGTGGAAGCTTCCATAGGACTGAGATGGCTCCCTGCCTGCTCTGAGCAGACCTTGGCAGTTGTTCCCACCCTGATTTATGTATGTTATAGGAGGAGTAGGCTGCTGAGGAAGGGAGAGGAGGAGAGAGGAGGGAGAGGAAGGGGAGGAGGAGGTAGAAGAGGAGAAGCAAAGGAGGAGGGGAAGGAGGCGAGGCAGAAAGCACGTAGACCAGAAGCCTAGCTGACTTGCCTGGAGAAAATCTCAGCAGAGGCTGCCTGTCCCTGATGTGTTTCCTATGCCACGCAAACTTCTGGAAAGCTCTGTCTGGAGGTTAGAGCAGCAGTTCCCCCTCTCTTTACTCCCTCCTTCCTACCTTCCCTTCCAGCATTCCTGCTCTGTGATGTTCAAGCTGCAGTTCTGACTCTGGACTCCAAGTGGCACTCATTTGTATTTGCTAAATATTTCCCAATTCACATGTATCATTAGTACAAGGAAAAAAAAGCAATAAAAGTTATTTCTAAGCAGGTTATAAACCAATATGTACAGAAATTGTCAATTTTCTTAAATAGATATAGATAGAAAAAAAACTAGAAAAACATTCTCAGTTGATTTATAGGAGTTGAAAGGAAAACCAGTGAAAAGCACCTACTTCAGTGTCCAGCACATACTCAGCACTTGGCTAAAATTACTACCCTTCACTATTGTCCTGAACTCTCCTCATCTAAAACAACCTATTTGTTAATCAACAAGGCTGACCATGCCATGGTAAGCCTTCAAAATGTAACAGCAAAAAGGAAAAGAACCACTCTCATCTACATTGTATAGGAGAGTCAGTGCCATTTCTACAATTAAGAGTGTGTTGTCTAATGGAATAGACTGGAGGAAAATCTTCACCCCCTTCTTACTGAGTCAAGGTGACTTCCTGTTCCCTTCAGGAGATGCACATGAACTGTGTTGCCGTTGAACCCCAGAATATTAAGACACTATAGGGTTGCAAAGCACAATCATGGTCTGATGGACAAGACATTGGAATGAGTCAGATGTTATAACTAGGCCCTTGAGTCCTTGGGAATGTCACTACTATCTTGCTGTTAAAATTATTTCATGTTGAAATTTTTTCCTATAATTCATTTTACTCCCCTCTTTTTACACAGCATCTTTTTATAATTAAAAGGCATGTTTCTGGCGCTTGAAAGAATAAAACAAGTTACACCACATTACAGAAAATCAATTGAGTCTACAAAGCTGTCAACTCAGCAAGGATTCTCAAGACCCAGGCAATGGCCTGCTTCTCAAGCATTACTTGTTAGCCATGTTAATGACGAAGTAACCATGACAACCATCAGGACTCTGACACCAAACCCATGGTCTTCACCAGTAGATTATGCTGCATCTTAATGCACATGTCTGGGAAGTCCCCACCTGCAGGCTCTGGCAGATGGAACTGCACAAACAGCCCCGAGGAGGGGAAAAAAAGGAAAAGGAAATTACCTTCTTCAAAAGAGGAGGAACACCAGCAGCCCTCAAAGCCCCTAAGAATACAAGGAGCATAAAAGGATGAAACCACCACCCCCCTCCCCACCCAGCCTGCCCTAGCTCCAGAAACACAGACACAGTAATTGGGAAACAGAAGTAGTAACGGAAGAAATGATATTGACTTTGGGATGTTACAAGTCCTCCTTCCTTTCCACACCATGTGATATACACATTTGGCCTCTGCTGTCTGAGCCTCCAGTTTTCTCCTGTTTCCCATTTCTCTTCTCCATTTTCATGGGCTGCCTTCCTCTAGCCAGCTGATCCACCCTCAGGGTTCTGCAGGCTGATGATACCCACATTTTTATCACCTAGCGCAGACCTTGCACCCCAACTCCAGACCCACATGATCAACTGGTCACTGAAGAGCTCCATTTGGACAACTCACAGGTTCCTAAAACTCAACTTTTCTCAACCTGAGTTCCTCCACTTCTTCCTCCAACTGTTCCTCCTCCCTCTCCCTCCTCCTTCCCCTCTAAGGGGTCTCACTTTCAGGAAGAGCACCAGCATCCCACCCCTCTCTCGAAGCCAGACCCCCTCCTCTGCCTCACCCCCACATCCCATCCATCTACCTCCGAAATGTCTCTCATCAGTCCACACCTCCCGGTCACCACTTCTGCCAACCTTGCCCAGCCATCTCTCTCCTGCATGACTGCAGCAGCCTCCTAACTGGTCTACCCGCCTCTGCTGCAGGGTGGAGGAGGGGGGAACGGCTCCAACACTCTGCAGCCAAAGAGATCTCCCTCAAATCTGAGTTCCTTCACGTCTCACCTAAAACACCTCAATGGCTGGCTTCCCACTGCATTGGGAATAAGGTCCAAACAACCTTGTGGGGCAGGCAAGGCCTTCCACAGCCCTGCCCCTGCCTACTCTCCCTTCTGCACTGCTTTGGCCACACTGAACTTTTGAACATTCTCTCAATGCATCCTGCTCTGTCTCATCTCCTAGCTTGGCACATGTTGTCCCTTCTGCCTGGAACATGCTCTTTCTTCCCTTCTTCTGGCTGGTCCCCACTCAACCTTGCCTCGCGTGTTGGGTCGGTGCATATTCCACTGTTATACCTGGGCAGGCAGTCCTTTGATTGTGTCCTACAGTCTGCTCTTCACATCCATTGTGGCTCGTATACTTGTTTAGCTTTCAGAGGGAAACCTTATGTCTAAACTCTTGAATGTGTGTATGTATATGTGTCTATATTTCCCACCTTAAAAAAATGCTTGGTTACAGGATGATTTAATAATTTATTACCAGAGGCTGAGTTTAGCCTTTTGTCTCTAGTCATGCATTCCTTTAATCATTTAGTGTGCTTTCTTATTCCTGGTCTTTATTGATGCCCAAGAATATTTGTGGTCTTTTATTTCTTGTAAAAATTGCTAAACAGTTATGAATTGGGGCTCTCTAGTCAGACTGCATGGGTACAAATCCTGGTTTTATTGCTATGTTTATGACTTTGAGCAAGTCGTTTACCTCTTTGTGCATTTTCCTTATTTGAAAAATTAGGATAACAAACATCCTTTCCCATAGGGTGCTCATGATATATATATGATATAATGTGTAGAATTCTTTATAGCAGTGCCTGGCACATGGTAAATATTGAGTAAATTTTAACCAAAGTTGTCATCCTGGATGCTGCTTTCCCCTGCATTTGCCTTTTCTTCCAGAGAAAAGAACAGCTATTCTCTCTGTATTTTAGAATCTGTAGCCATTGGGTCTCTTCCAAACGTATTTTTTCGAACATACCTTACTCTCTCAGCTTCCTGCCTATTTATAAGTTGAGAGTTATATATATCCAAAGATTATTACAGCTCCAAAGACCACAGAAGAATTAAAGAGAACTGGTCAGTGCTTAACTGAGAAAAATTTGGGAATTAATTGTTTCCATGATTTTGGACATTATGAATCTAATGTCTGGCTAGGGTAAGAGCAATAGAAATTCAGTTTTCAAATAAAATTGAGTATGTAATATGATTTTGGTTTATTTTGTTAAAGTATAATATTAATAATCACGGTGAGGTCTGATAATAAGGTCTAAGTACTCCAGCAAAATTTCTTCCTTCTACCATCTCCTAATTAGCTGACATTTTAAGGTAGGATGGTTTTGAATGACCAGCCAACTGCAAAATAGGTTTTCTTTGTTCCCTTCATTCCCTGCTAATTGAGTTAGAATAATCACATCATCAAGAAGCTTCTCCGGGCAGCCAGCCCGCAGGAGGGGATGGATGAAGGTGGGCCACAGGAAGAGGTGTTGGAAGCATGGACATTTAAACTACTCCCCTTTTCCTGTGACTCAGTGCATCAAGATGTCAGGATTCTCTGGAAACCAGGAAACCCTGGCTTCAGAATGCACGTTTGTTCTTCAATCGTACTGCTTCTTTCAGGTTTATGGATGGCTCAAGGCCATATTTATCAAGAAGAAACTCTTGACATTAAGAGAGGAAAACAAAAAGAGTGGAAGCGAAAGAGAGAATGAGAGAGAGAACTGGGAGAGAGAGACTATAATCAAGTTCATGCCGTATACTTTCTTTGTCCTAAAATTTAGGCCTATGCCTTGTCAATACCTAGTAAAATACCCTGATTATCTTCAAAAAATTGTGAATTGAAATATTTTAAAGACTTTCTAGGGAAGTGGGTGGTAGCAGAGGAGCCTGGAGTGAGGTTTGGGGGTATAATGGGTGGACCTTGAAGTGGGATGTTTCAATCAAGAAAGATTGGTAGTAAGACTTGTGTCCTGGGGCTAATTGAGTACTTGGATACTCAGTGAGTAGCCAATCTCCACTTTCCTATGTGTTTGTGGAGTGGGGACGGCTGAGATCAGCTGGGATCCTGGGGCAGCCAATGCCTCTCTCACTTTGTGCTGCCTTTCCTATCTTTTCTGAATACCTCTGCAATCTCTACTGCTCTACTCTCTGTCTTTCTGCTCAGGGAGTGAGGACCAGCTCAAAGGCTGGCCTCCCACTCTTGTCTTGCGTTCCCTGACTACTTTCTTATTCTCAACCAGTCTACCTCCACACACCCCTGATTGGGTGGGTGTTTCTGGTCAGTGGGATGTCTGAAGGGGAAAGGTGATAGGGGAGCCATGAAGGAAATGGTCTTCCAAGTGGGAACAGTTTGACAAGCATGGCCATGAATAAAAAACTGCAAGTATTTGTCCTTTCACCAAACATTTAATACTCAATATTGTCTAGTTGTCTTTTGGGGTAGCGGCTGTCTCAGCCTCTCCCTTTCCTTCTTTTTCTATCCCCTTGTACTATTACAAGTTCTGACCATACTTTGATCTGTGGAGAGAAGGGAGACAGGGACAGGTGTCATGAAATCCCTAAGAGCAAGACCATAAAGTAGGAGACAGTGGAAAACCAGAACCTTGCGTTAGGAATGACAGGTATTGGCACCAATGGCTTGGGAAGGGTCAGTCCACAAAGCAATCTCCAGTGTCTCCTATTCTCTGTACATCTGTAGATGAAGAATAATCTGGACATCTCTGCATAATTTCAGCAAGTGTTTGGAACAGTCGCCCTGCACATAAAAAAGTAGAACCATGACTCTAGCTGACTGCAAGTCTCACCAGGTCCCTAAATTAGAATTGAATCCCAATCCAGGGTAGAGGACTGTGGAGGAGAGGAATGAGGACAGAGATTCAAGGGGAAGGGAGTAGAGATAAATTGGGTTTTGTCTGGGTGCCAGGTCCTTTGTTAGGTTCTGTCCCATCAGGACACTGAAAATCTTCATAACCCTCAAGAAGATTTGTGGTTCACAGCTCCAGATAGCAGTCCAACTGTGTCATCAACAGTTTTCTCTCCATCCAGGAGTGCTAGGTTTGCTTCTCCATCTGAGGTTCCCCCCACTCTGCCGTCCTGCTTCAAGGAAAGTCTTACTGATGTGCTCATAGACTTGCTTTTGCTTTTCTTTTTACCTACAGCTTTGCACTTACGAATTTAGATCTATTCTGGTTACCATTTGCTTGAACACTAGCCTCAATGACTCAACCCAGTGGCAAGGCAATAGGATACCAAAGCAGTTTAGTAAGTATAACTAAGTATAAAAAAAAAGAAATTGATTCCACGTTAGTCTGCTACAATCTACAGACCTTTTTATGTAGTTGAAAACATTCTGTATAAACATTCTGTATAAACAGTCTCAGTTTCCCTTTAATTGGAAACTTCCTGGGCTCCTGCTTGGGAAAAGTGAAGACCAGACATTACCCTTCCAGCCATTTATAACTTGATCAGTTTTTGTGTGTGTATTTGAGTGGGAGAATCTAGGAAAAGAAGTTACAAGAGGGGTAATGGAGAAGTGGTAAACATTTGAAGATCACTACCCAGAATCAGGAATTATGTGTATTGAGAGCAGTGTTCTGGGCTGATACTTTCACTGCTTCTGATCTGAGCATGGAGATAGCCACTCTAATTTCAGGGACTGCTGTCAGTGAGTTGCTAAGGAGATGCAGATATAAAGAGTCCCAACCCCAGCCATGCCCTTAACAGTTCATTCATCCCCAGGCACCATGGAAAGCTCCTGTTCCATATGAGACCTACTGCAGATCCTACTGGGGCCTTAGCTCAGGGCTGAGTTCCAATTCGAGGGTGTTGAGGGAGAAGTCAGAGCTTCCAGAAGGAAGGAAATAACTTTTATTGAGCCTCAACTGGATGCCAGTTCATCACATCAGGATACATCATTGCTTCTTAATCTCTAAGAAAATTACTGATTTTCACATATTCAGGCAACAGAGCCTTAGTGGGCTTCTCAGGAAATGTAGTAATAAAGCAAAACCTCCTTGCCCTCATTTTCTAGCTGGTTTTAATTTAGTCACAGGAAAGCTATTAATATTTATATATTAATCTTGTAACTGGTCACGTACTGAACTGGCTTATTGCTTCTAATGGCTTTCCAGTTCTTTTTCTTGGATGGATTTTTCCAGGTATTAAATCATATTATCTACAAATGAAGATAAAAGTTGTTTCCTCCTTTCCAATATTTATATCTCCTTTGTTTTCTCACATCTAGCTGCACTGGGCTGGTACTTCTAGAACCACATTAAAATATAATGATGATAGCACTGTTACCTTGTTACTGATTTTGCTAAAAATGCTTCTGTAGTGTTTTCTCATTTATGACTCTGGCTTTGACTTAAGATATATTTATCAATTTTACAAAGTCTTTTTAAAAGTCATGGTTAGGTGATAAATATTAGCACATTCCTTTTTTGCATCTATAAGGATAATCATATGGTTTTCCTCCCTTATTGTTTTGATTAATTATAGCAATAGATTTCTTAATATTGCCACACGTTTACATTACTGAAATTAAACCTAACAAGGAGTATTATTTTTTTAGTGTAATGTTGGGCACTATTTGCTAATATTTTATTTGAGATTTTTCCATTGTTATTCCTAAGGAGGTCAAGTGTCCAATTTTAGAAGATTTATTAGGAAAACATATTCATAACTTCTATAATTATTGCTAGCTTTATAAAAGGAATAAGAAAGCTTTTAAAATTTCTTTATGCTTGAGAATAGTTTAAATAACATGGGAATTATCTGCTGCTTAAAGAATGGTTTAAAGTTTTAATCTGGGAAGTGGCATGATAAAAAACTATTCTGGCAGCCGTGTGCAGAGGAGAGAGACTGGAGACAGGAAAACAGTCTGGAAGTTATTGTAATGTTACAAGCAAGAGAGAAATAAGGCCTTATATAAAGAGGAAGGGTTGAGAGTGCTGAGATTGGAGGAGAGGTTATGGAAGTGAAAGACACTTCAGTAAAAGGAAGGAGAGAATTTGGTACCTGATAAGGTTGCCAAATAAAATACAGAATATCAAATGTTAATTGAGTGACAAAGCGAAAAGATTGTATGATCCAATGCACATTTTGATAAGTAAATGCCTTTTTTCTTGGGCAGCTCCAGTAACTGTGTAACTGAAAAAAATTACCATTTTGAATAATGAGAAAAGAGCAGTGGTGGAAAGAATAACTTTTAGTGTTCATGCATGATTTGTTTTATGAGGTTAGAAGTTTATGTCTGTTTTCTTTTAGAACAGGAACAATGGTAAGACCTTTTATGACACCACTGAGTTTATTTAAAAAAAACATGTACCTTCCTTTTTTCCTTTCCTGCTCCATTGAAGAAATGAAAGATAGTAAGAAAGTAGGACATATGAACATGATTTTGAAATTGAAATAATTTTTCTGAGTGATTTGGGTTACACAAAGGAAGAATTTCTTTACAGAGGGGGATACTTGATACTAAAATGTTTAAGTCATTTGTCCTCCTAATTTTGTGACTCTTTGAAGAATGATGGAAATGTTAATGAGTGGTACTTTCTTTATTTTTGACTAGACCCATAGGATATTTTTTTCAAAGACTAAAGATGTATTTTGAGCCAGATTATTTTTACAATATTGACTAACTTTAGAAAATAATTTATTTTACATTGAAAGGAAAAAATGCAAAATACTCTGTACATATAACTGTAAATTTCTGAAATAAAAATCATAAGCATCTATAAAAGAAATAGTTTAATACTTATTAGTAGCAGCATCTCATTGCAGAATTGGAGATATTTACTCACAACGTCTAATTGATCTTTTATTCATAACTTCTTTGTTAGTCCTATCCAAGATAGAAATGTAGGTTTACAGAGATTGCAATGAGTTTCTAATATTCAGTCTAAGAATGTTAAATATTTAGTCCTCTTTGGATTTTATGCTTAATTGAGTCACTGAAACCAATACACTCAAACAATTTCCATGTACTTTTTATTATCATCTCAAGTTTCATCCAGAGAAGACTAAAATGAGTGCTTCTCTTCATTTAATTTGGAAATCAATTAAATTTCAAAACCATTTGGAAAATAAAATCCCACATGACAAATAGATGTTTAGAGACCCTAACTTTTTTTGTGTGTGTGAGTGTGTGTGTGAGAAAGATCAGCCCTGAGCTAACATCTGCCAATCCTTCTCTTTTTGCTGAGGAAGACTGGCCCTGGGCTAACATTCGTGCCTTCATCTTCCTCCACTTTATATGGGACGCCGCCACAGCATGGCTTGACAAGCGATGCGTCAGTCTGCACTCGGGATCCGAACCCTTGCGTCGCCACAGCGGAGCGCGCACACTTAACTGCTACGCCTCCAAGCCGGCCCCTAGAGACCCTAACTTGCTGAGAAAGGAGAGAGTGCAACAGAGACCAAAGACGGCACTGCTCTTCATTAAAACACACACATCTTTCTCTATCCAAGAAAGACTAACTGCCCTCCTAGATTATCTCTAGTGTCCGATGATCAGTTCTAATTTGTTCTATCTACTAACTGTCAGCAGGGCATTCTAAATGGCATTCCCCCACCTCCTTCCTAGAGGCTTTCTGCCTCTCCTGTTTACCAGAATAGTCAGTACCAACGGTTTTATGAAGTAAAATAAGACTTTGGAATCTTCCAAAATGCAGCAGCTACCTGTTGTGTGTGCGTAACTACTTAACAGCAAACCAAAACCAGATGCTCTCAGACTGTGGTGTCTAAGAGAAAGCAGAGTACACACCGCTGATCTGGACAGAGACTGTTTCTTCTTCAGCAGCTATTCCTCTGCTAGGGGACTCCTCCTACAGCTGAGAACCCAGAGAGTTCCCCAGGTAAAGTTCTGAATAATCTCGGGAAGGAAGAAATACTCAGTATGTCAGCACTGGATTAGAAGAGTGAAATGTGATGGAGAAAACTATAATTCATTTCCAAGTTCTCTTCCTTGAACCCTGAAAAGAGAAAACCATTTCCTATATTGTTAAGAAGATGGACTGCCATTTGATTGTTAAATGGAAAAGATTATGGCAGTGGAGCTAATAAACTCAACTAGCAAAGAACATTCCATCCAGTTGGTCCTACTAAAATATAACTTATTCATAGCTCTGCTCTTGCATTTTAAGGAACAGAAATGTTAATCTTGTTTTACCAGAACTGTAATGACAGTGAAAATGTGACATGTGACGCTGAAGTCAAGAGACTTTCTTCTTTAACAAACATGAGAACTTAAAATGCAAACAAGTACTGACCTTCAAAATAGTTACCTTTGAAAGAAGCCATATGTTTCTGTTGTCATTGCTTAAAATACATTGAGAATTGCTTTCAGAACTGATTCCAAAGTTATATAGGCAAAACAAAAGCAAAAACCAGTCTTATGCCTGTATAAATATGCCTCATCATATAGCTATGAATTATTTTATACTTTACATAAATGACTTTCCAACTTTCTGAGCTGCTGAATCTTCTATTTAAAGAGAATGCTATAATAGTCTTCATATTAAACAGATAAAAAGAGAAAGTACTGTGGAGAAAGCTGTGCTGGGCAATGCCCAGACTCCTGCCAACTTGCTATCCTCTCAGTCTCTACCAAGGACCATAAAAAACTTGCTTGGAACCCAGAGCTCTGTAGAACACGGTTTGAAAGCCATTGTTTTATATGGCTGTTAGTATTACATTAAAAAGGTTAGTAAGGGAGATAAAGCTCTACCAAAAAGTGGTGCTCACAAATTTGGGTGTGCAAGCCTTTCACAGACTCAAGTGTGCAAACATTATTTTTTTCTTTCATGAATCTAACTTCATGAGCAAGAAATAAAATTCACACTAATTTCTATTTTGAGCCTATCACTCCCCTGGGGTGGCAGAAATTTAATTCCCATAAAGTTCAGGTTCTTCTCTTTTGGTAGAGTTGTGTTTAAATTCCAGTGCAGAAAGGAGAAAGGAGCAAAGATATTGGCTGAAGGTCGACATCTGGTCCTTGAGTCATACATCACACAGGTCTGGGTCATCGGTCCTTGGAGATTGCTACTGAAAGTCCCTCATTCCTGTCCGATGGCCCCTTCAGCTCTAAAACCTGTCAGATGCTTCCTCTCCATGCCAAGGCACAGGAACTCTGTAAGGTTGTCCAGGGCCTCATCCACCTCGACACAACTTGCATTCATTTCCTCACTGGAATCTCTGCTCTTATCACTTCCTTTCCTTCTCTCCCCTCTCCACTGGGCTGGAGGAGGGCTTTTTCTCTAATCTGGGAAAAATCCTTCTCGCTATTATTCTTGTTGTTTGCCTCAGGGGCTCCAAGAATAATGGGCTCAGGCTTTTATAGAAACACAAAAACCAGGAAACCCTGCTACAAATCTTCACTGAAGCACGGATATCTGCATGAATGGCAGGAAGGCAAAAGGGTGAAATATCCAGAAAAGCTACAAGAATATAGGTTAATATCTCAAAAAATTTCACAGACAGCTAACTTAGAAGAATGGATACAAAATTACGCATGTGATGTTAACATCAGTGAGGGGGCATCTAATTCAGTAGCACAGCACTTGGATCAAGTTATGCAAATCATCATGATGCCATCATAGGAGGGAAGGCTTTTTCATTTATTAAACCCCAAGTGCTCTGTTCTTCCATAGATCATAGCACAGAGAGATGACTAGGACTAAGTGAAATCCCAGCTGAACATTGGGCTCATGAATGTAAAAATGAAGCCCCTGAGCACCCTGTCGTCAGGATTTTCTCCGGTGCAGCAACTGCATCAGTAGTGGAGTCTGGGAGCCCCTTGGGGCAGCAGCAGAGAAAACTGATCCAGGGCTGGGGAGTGGCAGAGGGATGTGAATTAAAAATACAATGAGCTCAGGGAATTGAAGGTACTATTGAGAGGGCCATTACCTAAGAGTCCAGACTGAGTCAAGATTAAAGCAAGATAGGAAGAACCTGCCAGTCTGAGAGAATGTGCAATCATGTTATTTAATGGGAGAATATCCTGGGGAGAAGGTGTTGAGCTTTAAGTGGGAGGTAGGTTGAAGTATTCTTCATTAAATGATGGCTATGGCTTCTAGGGCCTTTGAGTAATATAAATTGAGACTGTTGGCAAGAAAATTCTTTTTACTGTCAATATAACATCCTTCCATGCTAGAGAAATGAGGTCCATTCTCAACCCAAGTTGCCTAAGAGAGGAAAAATATTCTGTTAGGCCTGTTTTCTTCTGTTCCACTGCCAGGAATTCTGCCTTCACCATAGCGACGCAAATCATCAAGTGGAGTAAGGATGGGAAGAGTGAGTGGAATATTATCAGAAGACACCAAATAAATTAGTAATTGCTACAACTTTTGCCTTTTTTCCTGAGTATGTGGGGAAGACGGTCTCTGATTCTTCCTTGCCCAGTGAATGACTGTCTTACACTTTTATATTCCATGTAAGCCATGACCATAGAGAGACTCTTTCATCCCTCTGCCCAATATGTTACCAGGTATTTTCTACATAATCACTATAATAGCTAATACTTATATGGGACTTACTGTGTGCCAGGCCCTGTTCTAAGTGCTTTCCATATATTAACTCATGTAATCCTCACAACAACCCCCTGAGGTACATACTGCCATGATCATCATCATTTTATTGATGAACAAGTTGATGCACACTGAGGTTAGCTACCTTATCCAACATCACACAGCTAGTAAATAGTAGTTCTGGGGTTTGAAAGGTAGGCAGGCAGACAGGCAGGCAGGAAGTATGGCTCCAGAATCCACAACCTGAACCACTTCACCTTTGCTACTTATGTACTTGACTAACAGGAGGGCTATAACTGACTCGAAAGCCTGAGGCATGTTTGTTTAACAGAAATATTTCAACTCCTTTAACTGGAAATTAAAGGAACAAAGGAATGTCTTAAGCAGATATTGACCACTCAGAGCTATCCTGCTTTAAATGCCAGCTAATGGGGGAGGGAGCAAAGTGAGTACTAAGTTTTCTTCCTTGGAGTTCACTGCCAAAACCATTTTATTAGCAGTCTTCCACACAATAATATTCCACCTCAAATTATAACTCAACAAATGCTAAGAACATATTCTTTAACCAAGATGTGAGAGGTTTCACCAGAAATAGTTTTATGGGGTTAAGTTAGTGTGAAAATGGTGTGGCTCAGCCAGATGCTGGAAGTAGATGCCTGTAGAGCTGCTGCTGGCAGAGATGTTTGCACGGGAAGAAGGTGGGTAGTACATCAAGGCAGTGTGGGGAGTAAGTGGTTACTAGCAGTGCTTTATGCAAACACAAGTAGCCTTGGCTTTTTGAAAGCCTTGGCTTTGAATATTGTTTAGAACTCATAGGAAGGAACAGGGAAGAAGAGCAAGGAAATGGGAATATGGGCAAGCTTAGCACGAAGTTGGAACATGAGAAGGGCTGGAAAAAAGAAGAGAAAGGGCAGAAAAAAGGAGAGTGGAGAAATTCACCTTTTACATTATATGCTTCTACAATCTTGAATTTTTATCAAAATTTGAAACAATATTTGAAAATTTGAAACAATAACAAAGGAAAAAATTGATAAGCAATGTTCTTTTTTAAAGGGAGAATTTAAAAAAAAACAACAGAAAGATTGTCAGTATAAATTTAGTTTCTCTTGGATCTTCCCCTGACTTTTTCCAAATATAATACCAATGCCCAACCAAACACTATGTTTTACATTCTGAATAAAGCTTAGTAAGGGCAGGAGGAAGCTGTCTCGTGGCAATTTTCCTGAGGTTGTTTCCCTGCACCACCCCTTCACTCCAGTCTCATGTTTCTAAGTTTCAGATTGGTTGCCTTTTCTGTAGTGTCTGTTTTGCTGAGTGGGCTAGCCTGGGAGAAGGAGTCCAAAGCCCAGCACTCTCCAGGCAGCCATGGCAGAGAGGACCAAGAGAAGACTTGAGCCGTTACAGCATCCCACGGAGACTTTCAGCTCTGTCTGTCCTTGTGAGTCCCTCATAGGGCATGGGGTTGTGGGTATAGCTCCCTCAACAGTTCTGAAGAGGAAGGTACCAGATTGACAGTCCCACTAAGTGAAACACCTTAAGTTTTGGAGTGGATGTAAAATTACAATGAAACACCCACTTTAAGGATTAAAAAATGGAAGAAGGAACCTCAGTGACAGAGACTTAAACAAAAATTATTAAAAACAAAACTGGGGTGAATCACACTAATTTGCCCAGATAGCTTCATAAGATAATTCTGCAAAACCTTTAAAGAAGAGTTAACATCAATTCCAAAAAATAGAAGAGGTGGTAACACATTCATTTTATGAAGCTAGTATTACCCCGATAGCAGAACCAGCACAAAGACAGTCCAAAAAAAAAAAAAGAAACTACAGGCCAATATCCTCCATGAATATAAGGACAAAAATCTTTAACAAAACATTAGCAAATATAATTCAGCAATATATAAAAAGAATTATACACCATGATCAAGTCTGGTTTATTCCAGGGATGCAAGGCTGGTTTAACATTCAAAAACCAACTACTGGGGCCGGCCCCGTGGCTTAGCAGTTAAGTGCACGCGCTCCGCTACTGGCGGCCGGGGTTCGGATCCCGGGCGCGCACCAACACACCGCTTCTCCGGCCATGCTGAGGCCGCGTCCCACATACAGCAACTAGAAGGACGTGCAACTATGACATACAACTATCTACTAGGGCTTTGGGAAAAAAAAAGGAGGAGGATTGGCAATAGATGTTAGCTCAGAGCCAGTCTTCCTCAGCAAAAAGAGGAGGAATTAGCATGGATGTTAGCTCAGGGCTGATCTTCCTCACAAAAAAAAACAAAACAACCAACTACTGTAATCCATCGTATGGAGAGTATAAAGGAGAAAAATAATATTATCATACAAATTGACATAGATAAAGAATTTTACAAAATCCAACACCCATTCATGACAAAAACTCTCAATGAGTTGAGAATAGAGAGGGAAGTTCCTCAGCTTGATACAGAGCATCTACAAAGATTACAGCTAACACCATACTCAATGCTGAAAAACTGAATGCTTTTTCCCCTGAGATCAGGAGCAAGGCAAGGATTTCTGCTCTTGCCTCTCTTATTTAACATAGTGCTAGAAGTTCTAACCATTGTGATAAGACGAGAAAAAGCAATAAAAGGCATGCAGATCAGAAAGAAAGAAAACTGTTGCTATTTGCAGATTACATGATTGCTTACCCAGAAAATTCCAAGGAAATCACATTTTGTTATCTTTCACTCTCACATAAATTTGCTAAGAAGTGTATTTCAAAGAAGAATATGTAAAGTTAAATAAATAAAACAAAAACATTATTTGCTGATGTGTAAAGAATTCCTCTACTCTATACAAGTGTGTCATCAGGCTACTTACAAAATGTTAAGAGGTTTGGGGGGCTGACCCGGTGGAGTAGTGGTTAAGTTTGCATGCTCCACTTCGGCAGCCCAGGGTTCCCAGGTTCAGATCCCAGCTGCAGACCTATGAACCACTTATCAAGCCAAGCTGTGGCAGGCGTCCCGCATATAAAGTGGAGGAAGATGGGCACAGATATTAGCCCAGGGCCAATTTTCCTCTGCAAAAAGAGGAGGATTGGCAACAGATGTTAACTCAGGGCTAATCTTCCCTCCCCCCCCAAAAAAAAGAGGTTTGGTAGTCTTGCCTCTGCACCTGCCTCAAAGGAGCTCACGTTAAGCTAAGAAAAAATTGAGGTGATCATCATTCTATCTCCCCAAGTTGTACCCCCAGGACTACAGGGAACTGTCACACTCTCTGCCCACCAGGGAACATCCTAGGGTTGAGAGTGCATGTCTGGGGGTCATATGGTCTGAGTTTGCGTCCCAGCCTTGCCACTTATAATTAGCCAGTGCTGCCGACAAACCCCTTCAGCCTCCATTTCCTCTTTGGTTAAACAGGCATAACAGTGGTACCTACCTCATAGGCTTGTGGTGAGGATTAGATGATGCAAGTAGAGCTCTTAACACAATCCCTGTCACATAGTAAAGGGTATTTATAGTACAGGTTACTTACAAAACCTATACAAAATGAGAAATTTTAGGTAGATTGTGACAAAGATATGCAGAGGTAGAGACAAGGAAATTTGCTGTGTCTTTATGTTTTCTGCTCTTATGCCACATGGCATAAGATCTGTGGAGATCCGTGGCTCTGTAATCAAAGCCACAGCCAGCTATTCAATACCAAAAGGCGATGGTAATGGACTACACGATCTTCTCTCTTTTAGCATGTTCTTTGTTCTTTTCTTCTGAGAGTTGCAGACGTCAACGGAGTTTGAGAATCTCTCAACTTAGAGAGGCTGCATCTCCTAGAGTTAAGTTGTCTGAAGTTGTTTCCACATTTGAAAGGCCAAGCGTGATGCTAATGTGATGAGGAGCAGAAGAGAGAGGATTAGCTGCAACATGAAAGTGATAGGGAATCATATCTGACCAACCTCTCATTGTGATGGACAGATTTCTCACTCAAAGAAGGCCCTCTCTTCACTCTGCCAACAGCAGGGAATTCATCATTTTGAAGCATTGAAAGAGGAGATTCCCACAAAGACACAACCCTCTAAGTTGTTGTTTCCTCTTTCACTCAGTCTAAGTTCACAGTGATGGGTGATTTGGGCCAGAGGTTTAAAGGGAGTCTGACCAGAGGAGTTCAATGTCTGTTGATCTGGCAATAGGGTGGCCTCATTATTACCTGTCTATGATGTTCCGTCTGGAACCTCCATTATGAACCTAGTATTCAGACCTGCTCCTCAGACACTTGGCTTCCAGTTCAGTCTTGGGTGGAGGAGCTACTGCTAGTTTTCCTAGGAGCTTTATTCACTGGCTGATTTATTTGATGTTCTTCATTTTGTACTGAAAAACAACTTGTGATTCTTTTCTACCAGCGCATCAGGAGGGAAGAGAAATGCCACAGCTTTCATCAAAGGTGTCAGCCACTGCTTTACCACATGTGGTTATCTCCTTCTGGGCTGCACCACAAATCCCTACTCTTTCTTTGGATGGATTGTGCTGGACATGGGGTTCCTCTTCCCCCAGGAACCTCAAGGAGAGGCCTCTTCCAAGGCCCCTCTTTCCAGCCTCCTCCTCAGTTGCTCCTAAGGAACTGGCGTGATTTCTCAGAAGTCCTTCACCTGGCCCCCAACAGAGGCAGCTCCCCCACTTTGCCAGGACTAATTAATGCCCAGATTAATTTGCCTAGGTTAATTCCTTTAAAACAATCTACCCTATGAACCATCTTACTCTATGAGTAACTCTCTCCATGTCTA
This sequence comes from Diceros bicornis minor, assembly GCF_020826845.1. Lineage (NCBI taxonomy): Eukaryota > Metazoa > Chordata > Mammalia > Perissodactyla > Rhinocerotidae > Diceros > Diceros bicornis. The sequence goes on along the minus strand of NC_080781.1, from coordinate 94,740,779 downwards.
AAACTGCTGGACTGAACAGAACGCATGAGTTCTAACTCTTGCCCAGAAGCAGCCCTTTCCCAGGGGAGGACCCTGCCACCTCCCTGCTCTCCTGGACTGATCCACCAGGCTCACAAAGATACTCATCAGGAGGTATCTAGGGCCCTGGGAATTCAGGGACCACGCGGTCACTGTCTGACTGGAGGGCTTGGCCCTTTTCATTCCAGCCACAATGAGCCTGTGAAGACAGAGGCTGAGTGGTATATTTGAAGAGAAAAGGAAGAGGGACTCCTACTATCTGAGGCTGAGTCTGCTAAGAGTCAGGAATCTGGTGGAGCTTTACCCCACTAGTAGTAGAGGGGGCAGGAGAGTGTGAACTACAGATGTGAGTATATTTGAGGGGCAGCGTGATCTGGAGAGCATGTGGAGAGAAGGAGGAAAATACACGCAAGTTTGTATCTTGACCACGAGTCAATGTCATTTCTATATGGTGAAATGAGTTCCCTGATGGGGCTGGAGGAACGGAAGAAGGCGATTGCACAATTTCCGTTCAATGGAGTCATGTACCCCATGAACGGAGTTTGGGGTAAGGGAATGAAGTCACCACCCGCCCCATTCCCCATGTTTTCCTGTCCCCTTGTCTGACCCCCTTGTTTTACATGAGAGAAGAGTGTTTCCTTTGAGCTCCTGAAGGGTGGAATCAAAGCCCACACCCCAAAACAGCCACTGCAAAAAAGGCAATGGATCTCAAATTTAGAAATGTAAGACTGAGTAGAGGAGGTGGTGCACGGAACCAAATCCAGGAATACAATATTGCCACAAGGACAGTTTCCTCCTGCCCTTACCAAGTTGTCCAGCTTCTCCCAAACAGGACAGGCAGTCAGCCCTGCTCTTCTCATGCACCTGCTTTCAAGGAAAATTCTCACTACCTCCACCCTGTCACATTTTGAGTCTGAATATGTGTAATGTGGTCCAATTAAAGAATTCAAAGAACAAAATCCATGCATAGGAAATAGTATAAAGGATAAACAGCATCTTGTTAACTCTAGAGGATAAGATCAAGGAGTTCAGGGACAGATTTGATTTTTAGTATAAAAGTGCTCCAAAATATTTGTTATAACAGCAGAGAATTTGCTAAATTTCTTTTATGCCATTTCTGCATTGTACGACACTTTATAATCTGTGCAATGAAAAGGTATTTCTGCCAGAAAGGGAAAAAAAGACCTAGAATTACAAAATTAAAGAAACATCTTATCAGTTAAATATATGAAAAATTTTAAACTTTATCCTTTTATTTTGTATAACTATATTCAATTTTAACCAGATTTCATTAGCAACTACTTGAAACAGTTTCCTTTTACATATTTTGTTTAATTGAAAGAATACTGATTTTTGATGGTATACATTTTAAAACCAATCCATATGTGATTTGGAATATTTTTTAAAAGGCGTTATACTATACATGTCAATAAAAATATGTTCCAAATTCACCAGTAATCAGAAATATAAACTAAAACAATGAGATACTGGTTTTCTATCTGACAGGCAAAGTAAAAGGCAAAAATCACAGGGAAAATATTTGCAACAAATACATCAGAGTTAATATCTTTAGTATAAAAAAAACACTTACAAAAGGAAAAAAAATAACAGCCCATGGACAATTCACAAAAGTGGAAATATAAATAGCCAATAAACGTAGGAAAAGATGCTCAACTTCACTAATAGTCAACGAACAAAATAATCTTTTTTTGACTATGGATTAGCTAAGATGAAAAAGAATGATAATACTCCATGTTGATAAGCATGTGAGAAATAGGTTCTGTCATTTTCTGTTGATTTGAGGGTCAATGCATACAGCTTTTCTGCAGATAATTTGATATTATATATCAAAATTATAAATGTACTTACACTTTGATCCAGCAATTCTATTGCTAGGAAATGATCAAGTTTTCACTGCAATGTATGTACAGGATATTTATTGAACAGTTTCCTGTAGTAGGGAGAAATCTAAATTACTGTAAGTAGTGGTTAGAAATATTATGGAATATTCAGACAATGGAATACTATAAAGCCATGTAAAAGAATGGTTTAAACCTATACTTATAGACATGAAAGGTGTCTAGAATATTACATTGTGTAAGAAAAAGATTACAAAGCTATGAATAATACACAGTAATTTTCTTTAAATTAAAAATTTAAATATTATTAGTATTGCTAAATATGCACAGAAAAAAATCTTGAAAATTATACACCAAACTGTTTATCTCTGGCTGTAGGGATTATAGGGAACTCTCACTTATACTTCTGTATTTAAAAAAAATTTATATTAGCTTAAACAATTTCTAAGCAAAAATAGTAAAGCTATTGCCAATGTGAAAAACTTAGATTATGTAAATGTGAAAGGATGTAGTTACAAGGTTCTTTACTGAAGCAGAATTTATAATGACAAAAAGACTGAAGACAACCTAGAAGACCAACAAGTATACATTGGGTTATTCCAAACAATGGGATACTGTTGATAATAATATTTTTAAAATATATTGTTGAAATCAATATATTTGTTTTTAGAAATCAAGCAAAAATACTGTATTTTCAATATCTCAGTTTGGTGAAAAATATGTATGGCAGGAGAATGTATTGTGATATCACTATTTTGTGTTTGGTTCATTATATTTTTTTTTCTTTTTCAACCCTCATCCCCAATTCCAAAAAGAAAATCGGGCCCATTGTACTCCTTTACCCCTGGGCAGGTTGGTGCTATAGGGCTGAAAGCAGATGTTGTCTGCCAAAAATCTCCCTTCCTGGCTTGTGTTTTCTGAAAGCCTGAGTTCCTAGGGAGGATTGTGCTGGGGGTCGGGGGGGAGAAGGGGATTTAGGGGAGAGGGAATTGAGAGAGAGAAGGAAAGCAGCTAGCCAGAGTTTTCCAAGACTGGGAAGAATGCTAGAAGTCTACAGATCCTTTGTTAGGTGAAAACTCCACTCCCAAATAGTGCCCAAAGGAGCTAGATAACAGGGGCTCAGAAGAGAACATCTCTATGATACAGCTAAGAGGGTTGGACTCCAAACTTCAAAACTTCTAACCTCGGCAAAGGGCCCTGGGACCAATCTTGGCACAGAAGCACCACAGCCCCCTGCTTTCTAGAATAATCCAGACTTGGACAATGAACACATCAGCAGCAACCATAATACCCCATTTTCTGGGCAGCCTTGGATTCTAGTGAGGTCTTGGGGAGGGAGAACTCCATCCCAACAACAACAAAAAATAATCAACTGCGATTGCATTTTCCACCAGTAAAGTGGGATGAAAGCTTGAAGTCAGATTTATTTTGATATTTTAAAAATAACAATGTGGCATTTCTTACACACACAAGTCTATAAAGTAAGCTTCATACCAGTTACACATGTATATATAAAAGAAACAATTCTGAAAGGTTAAACACCAAAATGATAATAATGGTTATCTCTGGGTAATGAGGTTATGGATGTTAGTATGTTTTCCATTTGCTTACCTTATATTCTAGTTTTTCTGTAATGGATAGATACACAGTATATTCTGTATATATAGTATACAGAAAATCATGTTTAGCAAAATCATGCTTATACTTTTCTTTACATTTGATATTTATATTTATTCTCTACATGTATATTTATATTAGTCCTGTTTTTCATATGGTTTAGAGCAGCTAAGTAGGCAACTTAGCGAAGATCATGGGCCTAAAAGTGACAGAGCCCTGAGTTTCACACACAACTTCACAACTTACTACCTATCTCGTTCCTCAGAAGCAGATCTGAGATAAGGATTCACGTGCAAGTGATTTATTAGGGAAAAGTTCCCAGGGGAAACCAGTAAGGGAGTGGGTGAGGCAGGAAAGAGAAGGGAAAGAAGCCAAGCAAGGGTAAGATTTCAGACAAAGTGGAAGGAAGTCTCAGCCTGATCCTGAAGGTAGCTCTAAAGTGTAAATTGTGCCTCAGTTTGTCCTGCCTTGAGGCAAGGGAGCTAGACTTTGCTTTCTCCAAACTAATCAGTCATTGCCTATGGGGCCACCTTGAGGAACATAATCTTCCAAGATTTCCAGCTTTCTGCACAGTCAAATCAAGCAACTCCAGTAGCCCAAGAGCAGAAGAATCACAGGTGTCAGCCATTAGAAGCAAAGTGCACAGAAGTTGGGGGACAGATGCACAGAAGCAAAAGGGATAAAAAGAGATCTGGGTGCAGCAATGACAATTTCTCCTACAGTACTTCAAGGTTTTTGCCCTGTCTATTGCTTTTACCCGAAATCTTTCCTCACCCAGATATCCGCATAGCTCTAACCCTCTCCTCCAAATCTTTGCCTAAATGTCACCTTCTCAATGAGGTCCATTTACTTATTTTTTTTTTTTGCTGAGGAAGATTCGCCCTGAGCTAACATCTGTGCCAGCCTTCCTCTATTTTGTATGTGAGCTGCCGCCACAGCATAGCCGATGACAAGTAGTATAGGTCTGTGCCTGGGAACCGAACCCAGGCCACCAAAGTGGAGTGCACCAAACTTAACCACTAGGCCAAGGGGCCAGCCCCTATTTACTTCTTTCTTTTAAATTTGCAATCCTTCCCCTGACCTTCCAACCTCTTTTAACATGTTCCATTTTTATTCCATAGTTCTTATCACCTTTTAACATATTCTATAATATAATTATTTGTTATATTTACTATTTAATTTCTGCCTTTCCCCACTATAATGTAAGCTCCATGAGGGCACAGATTTTTGTCTGTCTTGTTCCCATGCATCCTCAGCATCTACAACAGTGCCTGAAACATAGTAGGCACTCAATAAATGTTGTTGAATGAATTCATCAATGAATCTAGGAATTTATCCTAAAAATACAATTAACAATTTGGAAAAACCAAAGTACTCACTAAATACCCACAAGTCTGTCACTGGATGAATGTGGTTTTGTTGAGATCTATCAATATATAAATCAATATATCTATTATTAACTCTCTATTCTTAATCTTAGAATAATTATTTCATGCAGAAAGGTAATGAGTTCAAAAAATAAGCCCACAAAGTAAAGTGATGTTCACTTCCTCTATATCCTTACTGATTTCTTTTTTGGTCTCCTTGTACTATCAGTTACTAAGAGGTATATTAAAATTTCTCACTATTTTGTGTATTCGTCTATTTTTCATCACACTTCTGTCAAGTTCTGCTTATACTTTTTTTTTTGTGGGGGGGTAAGGAAGACTAGCCCTGAGCTAACATCTGTTGCCAATCCTCCTCTTTTTTGCTGAGGAAGATTGTTCCTGAGCTAACATCCGCACTCGTCTTCCTCTATTTTATATGTGGGATGCCTGCTGCAGCATGGCTTGATAAGCAGTGCTTAGGTCCACACCCAGGTGTGGACCTAAGGATCCAAACCTGCAAGCCCCAGGCTGCCGAAGTGGAGTGCGTGAACTCAACTACACTACCTGGCCAGCCCCTGCTTATACTTTTTGAAGCTAGGTTATTAGGTGCAAACAAATTTAAAACTGTTATTTAGTCCCAGTGAATTGAACTATTATGCTTATGAATGCCCCCGTCTTTATCTTCAGTAATGCTTTTTTGCTTTAAAGTCTACTTTGCTGATAGTAATATGAAGTTTTTTGACTACCAAGTTTTAGAAATTTTGGTTACAAATTACATGAGAGCACCACTAGAGTCTGCGATATCCTAAGAACCTCCCATTTGTTCAATGCCAAAGGAATTTTCCTTGGAGTGGGGAGGATCACCCTTATACTTTTAGCATCCATAGCTTTATTAGGGGACATCTCCTTTTAGATTATTAGACTGTTCACCATAAGCAGATTCTAGACTTTGTCTTCTGTCCCTCAAATCTCACTAGCCCATAAGATTTTAGCTCAAGTTCACTAGCTTGGTAAATGCCCTCAGGGTAAAAACAGTTTTGGTGCTTTGCTTAGCAATTAGGTTTTTGCTTTCATTTAGATTTTGTCCCAGTAATTTCTTAAAATCTTGTCAACTGATACTTTTAAGAGGAGTTTTAAAATATTTTATCCAGCATTTTTCATTGTTTTGGTGAGATATGGTGGTCAGAATAATTGCGAGCAGCACTCCATCATTTATCTTCCTTTGACATGAACTTGAATTTATGGAATAGCACAGAAACCACAAGAGAAGTGCAGCAATGAGATTGTAGAAAGAAACAGCAGGAACTTGTCTGAGTGGCAAATTTTTCTCTTGTAAGTTACAATATCTCCCCAAGAATAATAATAAAGTCTGATATAGTAATATATACAAATTTATGTTAAAGACTTTGCAATTGGTGTTGGAGGCTTTGAAGAATAGGAGATGGTATATAGTGTTTTACAGATTAGGAGAATGAATTTACTAGGGAAATGTAGTAGGATTGCCAGGCAGTGTTCAGTGCACACTTGTCAAAATTTAAAGGGGGAATAGTTATCAGAGTTGAGTGATTTTTAGCTGATCAGGAGCAGAAGAAGCATAAGAGGAGAGTTCGGTTTAATCAAAGTTCAGATTTTCCCAGATATGTAAGATGGAGGTAAAGAGGGGCAAGGGAATTAAGGGCATATGCAAATGAGTGGTTATGGAATTGAACCATAGATATAAGCTGGGTTGGAGAGAAGTAAAAATAGGAAGAGGGTATTAACAATGGACAATGAAACATGGTAAGGCCAATGGATTGGAGATCCCAGTGGAATTGAAGAATTTTGGGGGTAGGAATACTAGAGCAAGTGACCTGGAAAGGTAGAAGTGATGGTTGGAGAGTGGGATTCTTGAAATCCGTATTTTAGAGGTGGTGTCATTATTGGTGATGATACAGTCTAGAGTATGACAAATGGGAGTAGTTAGCTGATATGGGGTGGAGAATAAGACCCAGGGAAATGAGACTTGTTTGATGGATTGTTTACATGGAGTTGAAGTCACCAAGAATAACAAAATTAGTAGGGAAGAGAAAAGAAGACAGTGATCTAGATGCTAAAGTCTTCAGTGAATGAGAGGTAACAACCAGGAGGATTGTAGATGTTGGCAACAAAGAGGGATAATGGGTGGTTTGGTCTAATAGCTTAGGCTTCAAAGGAAGTGGAATGTGTAAAAGATGAGAATAGATATGGTCTGGAAATGGCAAAGAAGTGCAAAGAAAGAAAAATACCTCACCTTCAGGCCCAGTGGTACCATGGGAATAGGAGGAAAAAACAGCGGTAGAGAAAAATTGCTATAATTCATGAATTATTTTATTCATTTGTTTAACAATGTACTGAGCAGCTACTGTGTGATAAGCAGTTTGCCAGGCTATAGGGATAATGAGACGAAGATACAGTGATAATTTGCTAGTGACTTTGTCTAATAGAAGCTAGAATGGGTTCTCCTTTCATGGACAAATAATTTGGTCTAGCTCCACATACTATCATGCCTGGTTGAATTCTTCCTAGGCCTAAAATATTGCTCTCTAAGCTTAAAAGTAATGGATTTGGCATCTGTTCAGTCCTAAAGGAAAGAAAGTAAGTTATCTTCTTTAAGTACAGCTGAACTTGATTTTAAAATTTAACTATACAGCTACAGTAATCAAAGTAGTGTGGTATTGGTATAAGTATGTACATATAGATCAATGGAACAGAATAGAGAATCCAGAAATAGACATACATTTACATGGTCAACTGGATTGATTTCCCACAAAAATTTTAAAGTAATCTCATGGGGGAAAACATAGTCTTTTCAACAAGTGATGCTAGAACAATTGAATATCCATGTGCAAAAAACAAAAACAACATTGACCTTCACTTCATACCATATAAAAAAATCAACTCAAAATGGATCATAGACCTAAATGTAAAGTATAAACGCTAAAATTCTTAGAAGAAAACAGAAAAAAATCTTGGTGACTTCAGGGTTAGACAAAACATTCTTAGACGTGACACCAAAAGCACAGTCCATTAAAAATTGATAAATTGTTGGGTCCGGCCCAGTGGTGTGGTGGTTAAGTTCGTGTGCTCCACTTTGGCATCCTGGGGTTCGTGAGTTCAGATACCAGGCGCAGACCTACACACTGCTCATCAAACCATGCTATGGTGGTGTCCCAGATACAAAAGAGAGGAAGATTGGCACAGACGTTAACTTAGGGCCAATCTTCTTCACCAAAAAAAATATATATAATAATTGATAAAATGTATCTTATCAAAATTAAAAACTATTGCTCTGTGAGACACACTGTTAAACAAGGAAAAGATAAGACACAGGCTGGGAGAAAATATTGAAAATCACATATCTAATAAAGGACTTGTATCCAGAATACCTAAAGAATTCTCAAAACTCTATAGTATAGAAAACAAACAGCCCAATGTTAAAATGGGCAAAATATTTGAACCAGACACTTCACCAAATAACACATACAATAGACAAACAAATGAAAAGATGCTTGACACCATTAGTCGTTAGGAAAATGCCAAGTAAAATCACAATGAAGTTACACTTAACTCCCACTAGGATGACTGTACTTAAAGGGCTGCCAATACAAAATGTTGGAGAGGATATGGAGCAACTTGAACCCTTATACATTGCTGGTGGGAATGTAAAATGGTACAGCTGCTGTGGAAAACAATTTGGCAGTTCCTCAAAATGTTAAACGTAGAGTTACCATACGACCTAGCAATTCTACTCCTAGGTATATACTCAAGAGAAATGAAAACATATGTCTACAAGAAAACCGGTACACAAATGTTCATAGCAGCATTATTCAGAACAGCCAAAAAGTAGAAACAACCCAAATGTTCATCAATTGATAAATGGATAAACAAATGTGGTATATCCATACAATGGAATATTATTTGGCAATAAAAAGAAATGAAGTACTGATACATGCTAAACACGAATGAATTTTGAAAACATTAGGGTAACTGAAAGAAGTCAGATACAAAAGGCTATGTATTGTATGATTCATTTATACGAAATATACACAAAAAGCCAATCCATAGAGACAGAAAGTAGATTGGTGTTTGCCCAGGGCTGGCGGGTGGAAGTGGGAAGAAATGGGGAGTAGTTGCTGATAGGTTCCTTTGGAGGTTATGGAAATATTTTATATCTTAATTGTGGTGGTTTTTACATGACTGACTATATTTGTCAAAGTTTATCAAACTGTACATTTAAAGATAGTTAATTTCATTGTACGTAAATTATACTTCAATAAAGCTTATTATTTTTTTAAAAGGTATCTAAAATAAACCCACATTGATTAATATACAAGGATCCATACTTTTGCACAACAACTCTTGACTACACACATCACAAACCACCTTTAGAGAATAAACTGAATTGGGCTATGAAATTTTTTCACATTCACTATACCCACTGGAACTTTTTCCAAAGGATCACCACCCTCTTCATCATTTGGCACTCTTTCTAAGAAACAAAACATTTCTCATTCAAGAAGCAGTAATTGGAAGATTTGAACTATTTATACTCTCCCAACAGGAAAAACTGTGAATGCTATTGATGCATATTTTGATTGAATAAAACATTTTTTCACAAGTATGGTGTTAGCATTTCAACCCATATAAATGGTGGTTTCATATGGTTCAATCTAATAGTTTTGAAATTTCGATGTAATTGGAAATATACCATTTGAATTAGAATTTAGAGAAATTAGAACTCAACTTTAGAAAAATATGGTCTTGGAATTTAAATAACTACCAGTGGTACTAGTAGTGGCTAGATTTGTTTGGAGGGTGAATAAATAAAAACCCATTCACCTGAGAACAAATCCCTTATTACAGCTGGAGGCCAATAGGATAAAGCCTTCTATTTGAGTATGTCTGATAATAATTAGCTTGAGTACACTTAGCCTCTGTTAGTTTTATTTTCAAAATAAACTCATTATTAAGAACTTTTTAACATGGTTAGGGCCTTATCATCCTGTGAATTAGAATAATTATTTGTTACAAGCAATGAAATTTTTTAATTGCAAGTTTTAATACTAGGCCCATAGAGTTAATGAAACAGTTTTATTATGAATTTAATTAATGTAGGGTTGTGATACTAATCATGTGCTGCTGGATTAATTATGTATGCAGTTCATCATGCAAGATTTGATATGGGTTGCTTTGGGCTATGAAACTCTAGAATTTACAAAAGGAACATTTGGTGAATGCACTGTACATTTTACTCAGAAAAACTTCAATGTCTTCTAGACTTTAGTGTCTGAGAACATTGCAAATTGCTGTACCTTAGAATATGCAAGTCTGCTGGCTAATACTCTAAGTCAGTGGTTTCCAAAAGTTTTTTGTCATGGGCCTCTATTGGCAAAATAAATTAGCACGCACATCAATGTGTGTATATTTATCTATTCATAAATAATAAACATATAGTATTGCACTAATATGTTACGTAAATTATAAAACAGAAAACCTAATCATTTGAAAGGGCAAGATAAAAAAACAAAAAGCATCTTAGACATCTATTAGGGCTTATACACTCCTCTTGAAGATCAGTGATTCTAAAGAAGAGAAGTACATAGAAATACCCTTGCTTAGGAGCAAGAGACAGGCATTAGTTCATGTGGAAAGGGCAACACAGAAATTAATGTCAAATCCAGAAAACAGAGAAAATAAAAATTAAAAATTTGAAGTGAGCAATCACTAAAGAAATAATATACTTTAATCAGAAATGAGAAATGAGAGTCCTTCTATTAATGAGAACATTGTTTTACTAGCTTGTGAAACCAAAATATTCCATTTAGCACAATCTAATAGAGATGAGGTTATAATCTCAGAAAAAGAATGAATTAACTGGGACTGGACTGGAATAGAATTTATAAGAGGAATAATTTAACTGGTAGCCAGAGTAAGATAGTGTCAAATTTGCTTTACGGATGTTAAAAACTAAGAGTAAAAAGTAAAATATAAACATTAATTTGTGCCTAATGGCATTCCCAACACAAAGAAAACCAGATTCAAAGACAATGCCACCTACTTAGCAAGGTATTTAAGAGAGGAGACACTCTTGCTTGAGTATCTATTGGAAAGCAAAAAGGAAGGGGATTCAGACATAAAAATAAAACAAAAAGCTACTCAAACATGTAAAGGCCAAAGATTCTAAAGGTAGAAATTTCAGGAAGAACAGCTATGGGATCCTTTTTTTTTTTTTTTTTGCTGGGAAAGATTCTCCCTGAGCTAACATCTGTTGCCAATCTTCCTCTCTCTCTTTTGTTTTCCTCCCCAAAGCCCCACTACATAGTTGTATATTCTAGTTGTAAGTCCTTCTGGTTCTTCTATGTGAGCCACCGCCATGGCATGGCTATGGACAGATGAGTGGTGCAGTTCCACGCCTGGGAACCAAACCGAGCCCACCAAAGTGGAACGTGCCAAACTTTAACCACTAGGCCATCAGGGCTGGCTCAGGGATCTTGAAGAAAAGGCACAGAAAGTGACATCCAAGCTGACAACAATACAGGCATGAGTTATTGGATAATAACACATCCTTAGGTATCAATAATGACCAGTAATGAGAAAGCACTCTGAATAATTAAAGGAATGCTTGGACTGAGAAAATGAGCTAAAATCTACTTCTGGCAATAAGTTATGAAGTCATTCTCCCAACCAGTTTGATGAGATAGATCATTCACCCATAGCCATTTTTTTTTAAGAACTGAAAGGAGGGGTAGTATTTTGGTAGATAGGAGCATCAGTGAGGTAAACACACACACAAAAGGCTTAGAAATAAGGTTTCCCTCTGAAAGCTAAACAAGTATAAGCCAGCCACAATGGATGTGAAGAGCAGACTGTAGAACACAATCAAAGGACTGCCTGCCCAGGTATAACAGTGGAATATGCACCGACCCAACACGCGAGGCAAGGTTGAGTGGGGACCAGCCAGAAGAAGGGAAGAAAGAGCATGTTCCAGGCAGAAGGGACAACATGTGCCAAGCTAGGAGATGAGACAGAGCAGGATGCATTGAGAGAATGTTCAAAAGTTCAGTGTGGCCAAAGCAGTGCAGAAGGGAGAGTAGGCAGGGGCAGGGCTGTGGAAGGCCTTGCCTGCCCCACAAGGTTGTTTGGACCTTATTCCCAATGCAGTGGGAAGCCAGCCATTGAGGTGTTTTAGGTGAGACGTGAAGGAACTCAGATTTGAGGGAGATCTCTTTGGCTGCAGAGTGTTGGAGCCGTTCCCCCCTCCTCCACCCTGCAGCAGAGGCGGGTAGACCAGTTAGGAGGCTGCTGCAGTCATGCAGGAGAGAGATGGCTGGGCAAGGTGACCGGGAGGTGTGGACTGATGAGAGACATTTCGGAGGTAGATGGATGGGATGTGGGGGTGAGGCAGAGGAGGGGGTCTGGCTTCGAGAGAGGGGTGGGATGCTGGTGCCCTTCGCTAAAAGTGAGACCCCTTAGAGGAGGCAGAGTAGGGGGAGGGAGGAGGAACAGTTGGAGGAAGAAGTGGAGGAACTCAGGTTGAGAAAAGTTGAGTTTTAGGAACCTGTGAGTTGTCCAAATGGAGCTCTTCAGTGACCAGTTGATCATATGGGTCTGGAGTTGAGGTGCGAGGTCTGCGCTGGGTGATAAAAATGTGGGTATCGTCAGCCTGCAGAACCCTGAGGGTGGATCAGCTGGCTAGAGGAAGGCAGCCCATGAAAATGGAGAAGAGAAATGGGAAACAGGAGAAAACCGGAGGCTCAGACAGCAGAGGCCAAATGTATATATCACATGGCGTGGAAAAGAAGGAGGACTTGTAACATCCCAAAGTCAATATCATTTCTTCCCTTACTACTTCTGTTTCCTATTTACTGTGTCTGTGTTTCTGGAGCTAGGGCAGGCTGGGTGGGGGTGGGGTGGTGGTTTCACCCTTTTATGCTCCTTGTATTCTTAGGGCCTTTGAGGGCTGCTGGTGTTCCTCTTCTTTTGTTTCCTTTTCCTTTTTTTTTCCCCTCTTCCAGGCTGTTTGTGCAGTTCTGTCTGCCAGAGCCTGCAGGTGGGGACTTTCTAGACATGTACATTAAGATGCAGCATAATCTACTAGTGAAGAGCGTGGGTTTTGGAGACAATTCAGACTCTAACTCCACTAATTTCTACCTGTGTGCACGTTAGCAAAGTTGCTTAACTTTGCTGAGTTTCTATTTCCTCATCTCTAGAGTAATACCTATCCCCAATGAGACATTGTAAAAATTGAAATAGATAACACATAGAAAGCTTTCATCACATTCATTGATATTATCATTATCATTATCATTATTATTATTATTTCTATTTTTATCATTCCTGCTCCAGGACAATCTGGAGGCTGCCATCCTAGGGCTTTTATGCCATGCATCAGGAGGAAGAAAGAGTGTCAGAAGCATACTGTATTTATGATCTATAATAAATATTGTACTTTCTAGATGAGGAGGAAGCCACAGGGCTAGTTTGAGCCTGGTGGAGCAGTTCTGGGTGTTGATTCTGATAGCCCAAGGTAGGAGTTTCCTTTCCCAAGATACCATCTGATCTACTACAACATACGACATGGGAAGTTCTCTCATTCCAGCAGATTGGTTTGGAGTCCCAGAATCCTTATTGGTGAGATTTTGATTACATGGTCAACCAGCAAACCAGTTCCAGACTCACTCTTTAAAATAAAACTAAAATAGATGAAACACGTTTTTTCTGGATTTCAGATCCCTGGGAGGGCCCTAGATCCAGATAAGAGAAAGGAGCTTCCCCACTTAGTAGTCAGGATTGTCATGGTTACCTAATGTTTCACATGACTCACAAGTACACCCTGCTCACCTATGAAGCATTATTTGCATTTCAAAGAAACATTTTTCAAAATTCACTTCTAAAAACATTTGTTTCAATGGGGAAAATGGAATTAAAGTCTAGAAAAGTTGAGACTTGCAATAGCAAAGTTACATTTGCTGCAAGAATTTCAATAATAAAGGTTTTATTAGAGCTATAAGTATATAGCTATAAAACATAGACTTCAGTGAGCAAATTCAGGGTTTGATTACATGGAGCATTTGCTCAGGAGTAATGGTTTTTCTTTCCCTTATCACCAAAAGCTCTATCATTAGCACAAAGCTTCTTACACATTCTTATCAATTTTTATCACTTTTATCACCCACTGTTAGGATAAACAAAGCTTAAAGGCATCCCAACGAAGTCGGTGTGTTCTTAGGCTTTAAAAAAAAAAAACAGATGATAGTGGCTCCCGATTTTGATGGCATTAATACCAACCACTCTTTACACAATGCAAATCAGGTTTCCAAACTGATCAATCACTTTATATCCAATTTGAATTATGAAAACATGGTTGTGAGAGAAATGCTTGCACTGAATAAAAACAGGCCATTAGCTGGGACTTGAGAATCCTTGTTATGTAGATATTTTTTATAGACTCTTATATAATATTCTATAACGTACTGTAATATTTATCTCACAACATTAAGAGGTATAAGTTTTAATTATAAAGGAAAGTGGTTGGGGAGAGGAGAGGGAAGGAAATTGAATTATAGTACAATTTCTCAATATTTAATTATTTTAACTGGATATATGTTTTTTAAAATGAGAAAGGACTTATCCAATGACCCATCACTATTTATAGGGTATTGGTTAATTTACTTAACCCTCTCCTGATCCCATCTGTCAAGTTGAGCAAGACAACTTGTGATTTAAAGAGACAGGAATTTCTCCCCAGTCAAAAAAAATTCCTCTCTTCTGGGAAAGAGTTATTGAAGATGAAGCAACCAGGGGCTCCTGAGCAAGGAGATACTTGTGCCCTACTCTAACAGTGTCTCAAAGATGTGGCAAGCCTCAGACGGGACAGCCATGAGATGCTCAGCAATTCCAGCTTTGACAAAGATTTCCATTCCTCCAGCATACAGCAGAAGCACCGGTGCTATCAAGCCTGAAATGAGTTTGCAATCTGGAACAATGTGTGTCTCAGCAGACCCTGTCGATGGGCTTGCCTTTCTGATACTCTAGCTCCCAAATTTTGACAGCACTCGAAGAGTAGGGGAGCCACAAAAATAAATGAGACTGATTTCTCTTCCATTTTAGCAAGATGGGGGCTCAAAGTTTAAATTCCTCCAAGGTACCTTCTATCCCCAAGACCCTAGGGCCACCAGATGGATATTAGATTAACAAGAATCCCATTTGTCAGAGTAGCAAGACCCCTTTGGCTTGACACCCTCCCATCTCTGCTTGAGTCACCTTTGATTGTCTAGGTGAACAACATCTGCCCTTCCTTTAGCAACTTCTCCACTAGTTTCAAAAAATTCGAAAGAGAGTTGTATGGTAGTCAATTTAACACCTGCTAAAATCTGTTCTAAAATGGGCCAGAGCCACACATCCTATGTCTAAATGTCCCTCAACCTTTGTACTAGCCTCTAATCTCGTTACAAGCAGAACACATTTTTACGAGGTGCTATACTGCGTGCCACACAATCCCCCTCCAAAATTCGTACACTGAAGGAGGAGATTTGATTCTTAGTCAGGTTAGAGAGAGAAAACTAGCCTCTGAGGGAGAGTGTTTCTGAGACAACCACTAGGAGATCAGAGAAGCACAAGCACTCTCCTCTTTTCGTTTTGTTTATGGAGAAGCTGGGCATTTCCCAATAGACTGCAGGATAGCTAGTAAAGCTTTAGTTAAGGCCTCCTGGTGGAAGGAGCACATGGATAGGAAACACATTTTCATTGCAAGAATGTAGATTGGCTAGTTATAGTAGAGGTAGTAGTTGTTATTGATGCCCTGTCCACATTCCATTTATTGGGCTGGTACATCTATCCCCTAGCTGCTCTGAGAGTTGGCTGCTAAAGATTCATAGCTGCACCCTTGTGTGAGGACACCTGAGAGCTAAAACCCCCTCTCCCCTCATGCCACCTCCCACATACACCACCCCAGCTTGCAGTCAGTGAATATAAAAGCCTGGCTCCTTTGTCTCAAGGTGGATCAATTCTGTGGTGCCCTTCCTGTCCCAGAGCTAGCTGCCCTGGGCTCAGGCTGAGGCTACACTTCAGGTGAACTACATCTATGCCTAGTTTCTTCCCCTGTCCTATGCTGCTTCCCTCACCTCCATACAGGTTTCATCTGAGAATACTCCCTCAATAAACTACTTTCACAAGAATCCGCATCTCAGGCTCATCTTCTAGGGAACTCCACTTAAGACACAGGGTATTAATTTATGTTTCATCTCTATGTCTGTCTGTGTTCTCCACTTTCCCTTTCTCAATCAAGCCTCCTCTGTACTTCTTTGCCTCAGAGGAAGTTTGTGGCAGGACTTTTCAGATTTTGTTTCCCTCAAACCCCAAATCCATTGTGAATAATGGAGTTTGAGGAGTAAGGGATTTCCCTCACACTGAAGAGAAATCCCCCCTCCCACTGGAGGGGAAGAGAGAGGTCTCTGAGTCCCTTGAGCAGATGGGACCTGTAGCCTGCTCTCTGACAACCCAGAGAACAGAGTAGGAACTCAAGGCTGATGGCTATATGATGCACCTGGGAGGCTGGAGCCTAGCCAGGGCTTACAGCCTCAACAAATTCCTGTGCCTTCTACGCTAAGCATGGCACAGAAGCTGCCTAACAGGCCCATGCGGAAAGTTGGATGATGGGTATCACAGCTATAACTAGTGTGGAAAGATATCCCCTTGTAAGTCTATGTACAGAGTTATTTTTTAGAGAATAAAATCATCTAATATTTCTTTCACACTCGAGTTTGAGAACTAAGTTTCATACCTGCTTCATGAAAGGCCAGCAAAAGGGGAAGATTATGATTTTTATATTTTGTACTACGAAACAATCCATTAAAAGAATGTTATAGCCTCTCATTAACTAGTAAGAAGCATACCCTGCAATGTAACCTGAAAAAAATAATTCCAGGATAACATATACGGTATAATTGCAATAATGTTAAACATGCACATCCACATTCTTACACAGAAAGAAAGACAAGGAATGGTAATTATTGGTGGCTTATTTTTACTTTCTTCCTTACAATTTTCTGTATTTTCTAAACTTTTTGTAGGCAGGATTAATGTCTTTCAAATCAGCTGATCTCTTCTTGTTCTGCTCTCAACTCCAGGTCAGTTGGTATATGTAGTATCACGTGCCAGCCCTAATCACCAATCCCACTGCCATCAAGCCCCAAATCTTAGCACGGCCTATGTGGCAGCTATTGCGAGTCTCTCAGCCATCTCTCTTAGGCTAGTGAGAGCCAGTTGGAGGCGGGAGTCTGAAACTGCAGTCAAGCTGGATCTAGGGGATGGGGGTGTTGGCAGGGAGTGGGGAAGGAAGTGAGGCTTTGGGCTTCTTCTTCTTTTGCATTGATAACCACCACCGATGTACAGACCGGCAGACATGGACAGACCAAAGCCAGAACCAGACAGGAATAAATAGGAGGCAATGGGTTCTCAGTTCTCTGGTGGATGCTAACACCCAAATGTGGGTCCAAACCCCAACCTTTCCCTGCTCCCAGTCCAGGTAGTCAGGCTTGTCTCTCAACTCACAGTCCCCCATCCCTCAGCTCCCCAATAACCTCTTCCTCCCCTCTGCCTTCTCAAGTCAACAATGCAAACCATTTCTGCTGCTGGCACTGCCTTGCCTTTTACAAGGCATGAAATAAAAAAAAGGCTGGGTTCTGGTGTCTCCATGTGGAAACGGAGAAGCACCTCCAAACTCGAAAATTATGCTGCTACCCTCCACCTTCACTCCAGGAGTCTCCAATCAACACCCACCCTTACGCTGACCTACAGGAATCAGGATGGGTTTCCTCCTCCTCCTCCTCCTTCTTCCCTGCCCACAGTCATGCCACCTCCAAGAAAATAGGGAGCTGGTTACCTGAGCGGGAACCACTATCTGGACCAAGACTTCAGCACATAGGCTCCTGGTCCCGTGAGATTCCATCACTGGTGAGTTTGGGTCCCACATTTCCCGCCCTATTAGCGGCAAAGCAGAGGGTGACGTGCCCCTGGTCAGTTGTCCTAAGGACATTTGCATTTACTCTATACATCATGGAAAGTGGATGGGGAATCTGAACAAGAGTGATGTGTTGACAATAGACTATAGGGAGACTACAGTGACAGGGAGACTGGTCTATCTACATCATTCATCACAGCAGGAAAATGAAGGAGAAAAGAAACCTTACAATCAAAGCATTTGATAAACTTAGCCATTCCTAAATTAAAAAAAAAAAAACTATTGGGCCGGCCCGGTGGCGCAAGCGGTTAAGTGCGCGCGCTCCGCTGCGGCGGCCCGGGGTTCGCTGGTTCGGATCCCGGGCGCGCACCGACGCACTGCTTGGTAAGCCATGCTGTGGCGGCGTCCCTTATAAAGTGGAGGAAGATAGGCACAGATGTTAGCCCAGGGCCGTCTTCCTCAGCAAAAAAAGAGGAGGATTGGCGGATGTTAGCTCAGGGCTGATCTCCTCACAAAAAAAAAAAAAAAAAAAAAAAAAAACTATTAGTAAAGTAGGAATAGAAGGAAACTTCATTCAGGCAGTAAAGAATTATATATAATTTAATGAATCATTCTTGGTAAAGGTAAATTAGATATAAAAGAAAATATTGTTAACCTGGTGAAGAATGTATCAGAGGCTCTTCTGACCTGGCAGATTCCTCACTCCTTGTGGGCTACCAAGACCACAGAACTTAGGACTTGCCTCCACTCACTGGCATTATTTCTTTGAACTGCTTTTTTCCCAGTGCTGGTAAACATAAGTGAAAGTAACCTTGAAAAAAGGAGAGACTATCTTAGAAAGAGCAAAAGTTACACTAAATGATGAAACAAAGGAGGCATTCCCATTTCCTTCAAGAATAAGATCAGGAGGCTCCCAAGCACCACCATTACTCACCATAGTTCTGGAGGTTCTGGTAAATGTAACACATGCAGAAAAGGAAAGAAAAAAAGGTATAGATATTGGAAAGGAGGAAATGAAAAAATCATCATTTGCAGATGATTATGTATACATACCCGGAGAAACCAAAGGTATCACCTAAAAACTATTGGAATTAATAAGACAGATCACAAAAAGTGGCAGATACAAAATAAATATATAATAGGAGAATATTTTCCTTAAGCAGAAAATTACCTATCAGAAATTGTAGTTGGAGAAAGGAATAGCATTTCAGCAACAAAGACTACTAAATGCCTGGGGAAAACGTAACAAGTAATAGAAATTACTTAGCTGAAGAAGCTTATGAAATTTGATTAACAAACATAAAAATAGATCTGAGCAAAATGGAGACATATCATACTCCCGGAGAGGAAGTCTCAATTTTGAAGTTAATGTTTCTCAAATTAATCTGCAGATTTACTGCAATTACAATACAAATTCCAAATGCTTATTATTTGTTTATTGTTGCTCAATTTGGAACTTGGTAAATAAGCACAAACGCACTTAACAATATGTGCATAAAAAGAAAGTTGGAAATTGTCAGCAGTGGTTGAGAGTGGAAAAAATATCACAGAGCTCTTTCCCTGTATACTTTATATATTTCTTTATTGTTTTGAATATTTTTAAGCCACTAATATATATTACTTTTATTACCAGGAAAATAAACCCCAAGAGATTCCTAATCTGGACTATTATATATAACACAGACTCTCTAAGCCATTGTATTGCTTCTTAATATCTAAGGGAGGGATCACAGACCCCTTGAGAAGCTAACTAGGTCAGTGACCTCTATTCTTGAAAAAAATGCACTTAACCACACATACATTCACAAACAAAACCTTGTGTACAATTTCAGGTAGACCGCAGAGGTGGCCAGTTGAGAACGCCTACTCTAGGTTAATCATTATGGTCAGTGGGGAGAGTCCCTTGGGGCCGGGCATACATTTGGCTGAGGGGGCACCAAGGTGGCTGTGGGCTGCAGGCAGTGACCCTGCAGCAAGGCTAGGTTCTCCCTGGGTGCCCTGCGGCAAGGAAGCCAGAGGTGAGAGGCACCTCTCAGGCCAGGTGGCAGCAGCAGTCTTAGGAGCAACTTTAACTCGGGCACCATGAGTTAGGGCAGAGCACGCAGACCTGTGTGCTTCCCCCAGCAATCACTTCTCCAGGCTTCATGGAACCCCGCAGCCGCAGGGCTATGTGGGGGCAGCAGTCCCTTCTATGCACCCCTGAGTTACCTCTGTGGGAATCTGGGGAAGGGAGGGAGGGAGGAAAGAAGCCAAAGGCATTTACTCAGGTTGGTCATCTGAGTAAAGGTGACATTTACCACCTTGGTCACCTGTCCATGTGTGCTTTTGGAATGAGCAACAGTCAGGTGCCTGACTGCAGAGGATGAGAGTCTCTGGGATATGGGAGAGGGTAGAGGGGTAGCACCTTCTGCCCACCTCTTGACAAGGCAGAGAAGATTGGACCATCTCTGCATCCCTCACATCCGTCATTTCCTTGGCCTGACAGCTCTTCCTTTTGCCCAGAGTTGAATCAAGAAACTGGAACCTAATCCAGGGACAGGTGTTCAAAACTGCCATGGTTACAGCCATCAAATTACAGAAGGTTCACACAGCAGTCAGGAATGGTTTAACAACATTAAAAAATGTATTTCTCTAAGAGAACAAGACAGGATCATTTATTTATCCAACTTAGAAGCTGTCCCAGAAGGAGAAAACGTAGGAAATTATTTATCCAAAATAAGTAAGATCAGACAACTGAGCATCTCTCCATGGATCAATTTACAGATCATATGGAAACATGCTCATCTTGTTGAGAAAAATTCCATTTTTTGGTGTTCAAATGCCTTAGCATGTTTTGAAAACTATTTCCTATGTGGTCAACAGAATTCAATTTCTATGTGGTAAAAATTAACCAAATTAATGGTGCCTTCCAATATTAGTGGGAAATCTTTTTTATAAAGCATGCCTACATTTTTTTGTTTCTGTGTCCTATACTGAACTCTTGTTTTGTTGTATTTTCTTACTATAATTATAAAGGGTGGTGATAGCTTTAAAAACAAAGCAGAGGAGTGTTACAGAAGTACAGACCCCACTCCCACTCCTTGTCTCCTTTCTGACACTCTGCCCCTTACTTATACTGGAGCAGGGGCCCAATTGCAGGAGAAATGGTAGGCACTAGTGCATGGGGGTTTGGAGGGGCTACTTGTGGTCTCCGGGACTGCAAAGACAAAAAAAATGAGTGACAGGACCTGATGTGGTGGGGTGAGGTGGGAGTGGGGGTAAAGGAGAGAGCTCTGCTCTTGGTGGGAGTGGAAATTGGGGACCCAAGCTCACTGGCGATGCGGTCCTCACGTGACCAGGAGCTGACGTGGGCAAAGGTACTTAAAGCCCTGACCGCCGTCCTCCGTCCTCCTCTGGGTACCAACTCTAATGCGCTGCGCACTGCCGTGCGTTTAACCCAGGCGAGGAGGAGGAGGAGAAAATTCCCCCAGATCCGGGCAGGTGGGTGTGAGGGTGGGCATGGCCTGACACCCCTGAAAGGGGCAGCCCAGAGATACGGGAGTCTGAGGCCACGGGCGCCTCCACCTCGCGCGCTCCTGGCCGGCTTTCCAGACCCTGGCGCTCAGTCGCAGCTCATTTTGGTGGGCGGCGGGGAGAGGGGGAGGGGGGAATGTAAAGACTCTGATGTACTTGCGGAGAATCCGCTTACTTCCTCTCGCAGCCAGTGTTTTTTGGTTTTGATTTTGACACTCAGGCCCCGCACCCCACATCCCGTCCTGTTTTGAGAGGAGGAGGGAAGAGAAATAAACGTGGCAGCGCATATAAGGCCAGTGGGGAGGTTGGGAAAGGGTGACCGGAGGGGCACGCAATTTGGAAACAATCCGACCTGTTCACTCCCACCCTCACTTTGCAGATACCTTCCCCGACCACCGCCCCCGCACCCTCCCTTCCCCTCGGCCGACCCCTGTCCTTTGGGGGTGCTGGGAAATGGGTGTGCCAGCCTCTGTAGGGGAGATGGCGGGTTTGGCGCTGTTTGGGTTTCACAGGAGCGGGGACCCTGAGAGAATCTGGTATTAAACAGCCGTGCTAACTCCCAGGCTTCTTTCCAGACACCTCCGGCCCACACAACCCTTCACCCCCGTTTTTTTAGTCCTGGAAAAGGAGTTCGGGTACACTGGCGGGAGAAATGGCGGTTAACGGGAGATTTGGGTGGGGGGTAGGAGGCGGAGCCCAGAGCGGGGAAACAGTGGAAAATCACGACCCTGAAACCGAAAGGGCAGATATTAGGACCCCTGTTCTGCAGGCTAATGCTAGGCCTAGGGGCTGGGGCTGAAGGATGGGTGATGATAGGAGGGGGACACTAGATTGTTTGCAGTAATCCCTCGTCCCGCGTCCAGTCCAGCTTTCGCCGCACCCTCGCCCCGCCCCCTCCCGCTTGGGTGCAGGAGAAGGGGTGTGGCTGCGTGTCCCCGAGAAATGGCGGACGGGGCGGGGCAAAGGAAAGGAGGAGTTGAGTGCCTGGGGAGTCTGTGCAGGCGGGGGTGATTGGGGACGGAGGGGAGGGTGAGTTGAGGGAATTGAGAGGTGAAACCATTTGTTATTCTGGTATGTGAATACTAAAAGACAATTATTGGGACTCTTGTCCTGAGTCTGTTCCATCCACCAGGCTCTCAATCTCCAACGTCTGCTGTCTATATTTCTGCCCTTCAGTCTGTCCTTAGGATGAAGCCCTAACTGAGACGAAGGAAGGAGAAAAATCCCTGAATCCTTGGAGGTCAGTGGGTGGGGGGGAACTCTCTGGGAACCCCTGCTGAGGGTGTGGAAGAAACCAGAGCAGAGTCTGGGACCAGGAGCTCCTCTTCCCCCATCTTCTCTCTCTTTACAAGACACTCTTGCCCAGGACCTATCCTTTTTGGTGCAGGGAAAGGGGTGTGGCATCTGCCTTCTTAATTAGTGATTTGAGGAGGAAGAGGTAGGGCAAGAGGAGCCCTGAGAGGGGTAAACTTGGCCCACAGGGGTTCAAATCAGGAAAGGAAGCAGAATCCATGTACCAAAGGCCCAAAAACTCCCTGTCTGGGATCTCTCCTCAGGTCTGTCTGCCTTTTGGGCCCTGCACAACTACAAGCCTGGTGGAAAAGAGCAAACTGCTCCTGCTCCCAGCAGGTTAGTAGGTGCATAAGCACCATCTGGGGACCTTGGGGTGGGGGTGGGGGGATCAGAGCAGAATCTGGGGTCTCTACTGTCTTTCTTGATCTCCACCAGCTTTCCTGACATCCACGTTGCCTCTCATCCCCCATTTAGGTGCTTGGAAATGGTATGTGTTGGCATTGGGCAGGGCGGGCTAGGGATGAAGATGTAAAAAATGTTGGATAACCAGGGTCCTGAATCAGCAAACACAGGCCTTGACACCTGTGTCTGGATACTAGTGCACCCACCAAGCATTATGTCCTCAGACTCTCCTCTAAGTAGGCCTGATTAGGCATGCAGTGAGCCAGAGCTCTAAACCTCATTTCTATCCTTTAACCCAGGTCCTGCTCAGCTTGCAGCCTTGGCAGAACTTCCGAGCCTGAGCTGAAGCACCTTGCCCAGACGTGCACGCATCCCTCTTGGGCAAGCCAGCTCCACGCCCTGGATCAGAGAATTACTCCAGCTGCACCATGAGCCGCGTTCGGGATGCTGGCTGCGTAGCCGCTGGGATAGTGATTGGGGCTAGTGCCTGGTACTGTGTCTACAAATACGCCAGGGGAAGAAACCAGACGAAGAAGAGATTGGCCAAGCCCAAGACCAGGGCTGTGGCGGGGACTGGAGCCAGGGCTAGAGCTGGACTAAGGGCCGGATTCACAATTGACCTTGGGCCGGGATTTGGTCCTCCAACCCCAGTCCGCACTAGGGCAGAGAACAGGGCCCAGGATGAAGCCTCTGCTCTGAACGCGGCTGGAGCTGAGGCAGTGGCCCCAGCTGCATCCAGTGCTGGGGCTCAGAGTGGGGCAGGAAGTCAGGCCCAAGAGGCAGAAGGGGCCTGGGTTGGGTCTAAGACTGAATCAGTAGTGGGGGCCACAGTGGCTTCTGCAATGGCACCACCTCCCAGGGAAGCAGAAGCTCCTGCGGCTGCAGAGAACCCCACAATGGCAGGGGCTCCCAAATCTGCAGAAGTCCCTGGCACAGCAGAGGCTTCTGCAGCACCAGCAGTGCCTCCTGGGGCACCAGCGCCTACTGAGGCAGCAGCACCTACCGAGGCGGCAGAGGTTCCCGTACTGGCAGCGCCTACTGGGGCTGCAGAGGCTCCTGGGACTTCAGGGTCCCCTAGAACAGCGGCAGCTGCCAAGAAGGCGACTCCTGGGGCTCATACTGGAGCTATACCTAAGGCCGGGTCAGCGACTGGAGCTGTACCCAAAGGTGGAGCCAAGGGTGGAACCAGGTCCCGGACTGGAGGCAAGGGCAAAGGCAAGAAAAACAAAGTTGAAGTAGACGAATTGGGCCTGGGCTTCCGACCTGGGGATGGGGCTGCAGCAGCTGCTGCAGCCTCTGCTAATGGGGGACAAGCTTTCCTGGCAGAAGTCCCCGATTCTGAGGAAGGGGAGTCCGGGTGGACTGACACAGAGTCGGAGTCAGACTCTGAACCTGAGACTCAGCAGAGAGGGAGAGGGAGGAGACCTGTTCCCATGCAGAAGCGCCCCTTTCCTTATGAAATTGATGAGATTCTGGGTGTCCGAGATCTCAGGAAAGTCCTTGCTTTGCTTCAGAAATCGGATGATCCTTTCATCCAACAGGTAGCTTTGCTCACTCTGAGCAACAACGCCAATTATTCATGCAACCAAGACACAATTCGCAAATTGGGAGGCCTCCCAATTATTGCAAACATGATCAACAAAACTGATCCCCACATTAAGGAAAAAGCCTTAATGGCCATGAATAACCTGAGTGAGAATTATGAAAATCAGGGCCGGCTTCAGGTATACATGAATAAAGTGATGGATGATATCATGGCCTCTAACCTGAACTCCGCAGTACAGGTAGTTGGACTAAAATTTTTAACAAACATGACTATTACTAATGACTACCAGCACCTGCTTGTCAATTCTATTGCAAACTTTTTTCGTTTGTTATCTCAGGGAGGTGGAAAAATCAAGGTTGAGATTTTGAAAATACTTTCGAATTTTGCTGAAAATCCAGATATGTTAAAAAAACTGCTCAGTACCCAAGTGCCGTCATCATTTAGTTCCCTCTACAATTCTTATGTGGAATCAGAAATCCTTATTAATGCCCTTACTCTATTTGAGATCATCTATGACAATCTCAGAGCAGAAGTATTCAACTACAGAGAATTCAATAAAGGTTCCCTGTTTTACTTATGCACTACATCTGGAGTGTGTGTTAAGAAAATTCGAGCCTTAGCAGATCACCATGACCTCTTGGTGAAAGTGAAAGTTATAAAACTAGTGGACAAATTCTGATTGGCTATGTGCTCTTAAAAGACTTG
The DNA here is from genome assembly GCF_020826845.1 of Diceros bicornis minor. Taxonomy (NCBI): domain Eukaryota; kingdom Metazoa; phylum Chordata; class Mammalia; order Perissodactyla; family Rhinocerotidae; genus Diceros; species Diceros bicornis. The sequence continues at coordinate 94,715,480 of NC_080781.1, read as the reverse complement.
AAGAAATGTCTTGGTTTTGCAGTCTGGAAGCAATGAAGTTTGAAAGTTACTGCTTTTCCACTTGCTCATATAGTAAAGGGATCCTTTCAGCTGCCAGTTTTGAATAATGTATCATCCAGAGTGATGTTATCTGTGACAGTCTCCAGCTTTAAGCTGAACCATTTTATGAATACCAAATAAATAGTCCTCTTATACTGAAAACACATTTGTGACTTTAATTGTGCTGCTTGAATGGAAATATTTTTTACTGGTTCCTCTATGTGAATTGACAGTGAACCTGTCCATCATGAATAGCCTACACTTCTATCATTTGTTTTAACTTGAATTTATCCACCAAAGATTTCATTTGCATATCATCAATAAAGTTGTATGTTTCAACTGACAAAAAAATTGTTCTAATGCTTGAATTTAAAATCTAGCTGGAGAGATAAGGTACATAAATACAAAAGGATTACTAACAGTACCTGATCATATGCTCATTGTCAAATTTATGCTATCTGGTTAAAAGAAGCAAAAGTTACTAGAAAGCTTCAAGGAAGAAGGGCACACAAGCTGGCCCCTGAAGGATGGCATGAGAAAACAAAAGGGCATTCCATGAGGGGGAAATGGCTTGAAGAAAGGCACGGCAGTGGGAAATCTGTTCCTGTGATAGGAAGGTAACCAGTTTGCCTGGACTAGAAGCTATGGGAAGAGGAATGATGAGAGATAGAGATGGAAATGTGGGGTGAGGAAAGTTTGAGGAAGATCCTGAACCCCAAGCTGAGATACTGAAATATTATCCTGTCATATCCTGGGAGTTACTGGACATTTTTGACAAAAGGAAAATAATCTGATGGCAATGTGCAAAATGGATTGGAGCTGGGATGGGGTTAGGCATGGAGACTGGAAATGAGAACATTTGTTAGGAAGTGATGATAAACCAAACGTGAGATGATGAAGAGCGAAATAGGGTGGTGACTATAGGAACTGTTAGGGAGTGATGGTAATAAAAGATGCTTACAAAAGAAGGTACCAAGATCTGCTGCCTGATTTGGCTGTAGGTCGACAGAGAGGGAGGATTGTATGATCTGGTGCAGGTCCTGACAGAGAAAGACCTCTTTCTTGGGCAATTCTGGCCACCAAGTAATGCCAAAGTGAGTTACCATTTCTAATGATGAGAAAAAGCAGTGTGACAAAAAGAATGATTCCAGAGTGTGCAGCGTGGTTTTTTTTCCTCTTTTAGAAGAGGGGCAGTGATGAGGCCTTTATGGGAACCCACCTACAACCCCTGAGTTCACTTAAGAACAGATGCATCTTCCTTCCTTTTCTCCTTGGCCCACTGAAGCAATGAAAGAAGAAAATGGGAGAGGTCCCAGGGATTTTCCAAACCCAGCCTGCTTTCCTGACACCCCTCAGAAATCCTCATTTTTGTGAAAGTGTATGGTAGGCTGTGGCAGGGAGAGATAGGGACTCCTGGAGGGAGGCACATAGAAAAGGGACAGACTGGTATTATATACTGGTACAACTTATCTGGAAGGCAATTTGGTAATCTGCATAAGAGGCTTTAAAGATGTATATGCCTTTCAGCCAAACATTCCACTTGTAGGATTCTTTTCTTGAGGAAATAATCAAATAATTGTACACAGAGGCATATACAAGGATGTTCATTTGAGCACTGTTTCCAAAAGAAAAAAATTAGAAGCAACTTAAATGCCTACCACTATGGAATTAGCTAAACAATACATGGTATGTCCATGCAGTAAAATATTACCCAGCGATTAAAAACTGTGATGTACTTCTATATTATTGACATGAAAAGACATTCACCAAATGTAAAAGTTTGTGGCATTAGTCAAAAAATGCTCCTGAAATTGAAAGTTGATGAAAATTCTTTCAGATGTTTATTATGTCATCTCTCTGTATTTTTACACAGACCCACTGCAGGTCCCTGAAACCGTAAGATTAAAATTATTTTAAAAACAATACTAACATGTTACTTGCTATTTTCATTAGGTTGACATTTGCACTAATGGTGCAAAGCAGTAGTGTGTAAAACTTCTGATGCCTTAACATAGATCAAGGCAGTGTCCCCAAACTGTACTAGTAGTGCTTGATTTCTTTAAAACCACACATTCAAAAATTTTTTAAAATTCAGTTTCATTTTAAAATGTCCTTAATGGAGTCCTAATTTATCATAAAATTATAAATATTATTAAATCTCGATGCTTGAGTGCTTGTCTTTTTAATATTCTGTGTGATAAAATAAGAAGGGTGCACAAAGCAGTTCTGCTGCACAGCTTAATACAATGGTTGTCTCAAAGAAAAATATTTGCACAATTATTTGAGTTCTGCCCTAAATTAGCTGCTTTTTTCATAGAACATCATTTTTGCTTGAAAGAATGACTGGCAGAAAAACTGTGGCTTTTCAAACTTGGGTACTGGGCAGACATTTTTTTGAAAATGAATGAGGTGAGCCTTCAAGGAAAGCAACTGACAGTATTTCCCACCAACAACAAAATTTGAGTTTTCAAACAAAATTAGAATTTTGGAAAACTTGCATCCACAACTACAGGCTTGACAGCTTGTAATACTTAACAATTTTCCTGAATTGATCAGTGGTGATAATGAAAATGAAAGCCTTTTTCCTTTATCTCCTTTTAGGAGAGAAATGATGGAGGACTCTAGGGCCTAATGTTGATCTTACTCAGTTTTACTATGATCATTGTAACCTATATGACATCAAACCCGTGACCATTTAATAAAGAATATCATTGCTGTGGTAACAAGGTGAATCTGGGTAAAGCTAGACTCAAGATGTTTTGAACCCTTAATAAGGAGAATCTGAAAAGATATCAATCCTGAAACAGTAATGTCTTCTGGGTGAGTTAGAGGTGGTAGCTGAGCTCATATACTTAAGATGGATGCATCAGTGTCTGTTGGCTTGATCCCAGCTATTAGGGTAATCCAACCAGCTTCCTTTGCCCTGATTAGCAGTGAAAACGTTCATCTCTTTCAGATGAAACCTATTCCCATGCAGAGATATGTAGTCTGGCCTTATGAATGAGCTAAGAATCACACAACAGGCAAATATTTCATTTCCTAAAGTCTAAATTTTTGTGTCTTAAATCACATCACATGTGAAAGATCAACAGCACAGTCTAGGTACGGCTGAGATTTAAAAGGGTAGTTCTCTGGAAAGATTTAACTTAGTAAAATAATAATAGGCACCAGGAATTCAGCACCAGCTATATAGTGTTCTATTATTCCTGAAATATGACTGTTGAAACATTCCTCAGACATTCTGTACTATAGTTTTTACCTTTTACATTGTGTGTCCATGGCATGGGTGAAGTGTGATAGTTCTCACAACCATGTTTGCACTGAATAGTCCTGCCTTCTCTGCTTTAATTTATTGGTCTGGGTAAACAATTGGATCAAGAAGTGATCTTGTTCTCTTTAAAAAAATAAATAAACTGATAAATGCAAGGAGTGAGAATCCAGGGCTGTCATTTTAGTGGTAGAGCCCAAGGATAAAGCAATACAAACTCCTGCTCTTGGAGTCCCTGGAGCTGCACTTGTTTCCACCCTTTATCAGGCCAGGTATTCAACTTTTCCATTACTTGTACCATATATCACAGTATCTTTCTTTATATTCCCTTTCTGTGCTTAAGCAAAAGGCTACAGACTAAGAGTAAGACCAGAAATAGGGTAGTAAGCAATAGACTCTCAAGAAAACATGAGATATTTGGGTTGAAGTGGGCAAAGTACAAATGAGAATTCCTTCCACAATCTGGGGTTGAAAACTAATAGCCTACAATCAACTGAGAGCGCTTTCCTTCTGACAATAGGTCCAAGGTGACAAGGTAGTTGCTCCCGTAGAACGATTTCATGGAGAAGAGGAATTGGGTGGAATCAGATATTTGTTTCTAAGGACACTGAGCAATTTCCAGTGAAAAAAATGAGTAGACTAAATTATGGAATACCTGATTCAATGTAAGAGATAAAATAGAGCAATTAGGGAATCCTACTGCGAGAATCTCTTTCCACTTAAAGCTGTCAGACTGAGACAACTTGAAAAATGAGTTTAGAAATTGGCCTTTCCTATTGCTCAATTGTAATATCTGTTGAATGCACCACTTTACCAGATTTCCTTAGTGAAACTGGGAACACTGGTAACCTAAATAGGTGATCTGGGAAATCCTGAGCTTTTCTGGGCCTTCTGAAAAGAGTTCCCACTGTGCCCTGCTTATAAGGAAAATAAATAGCAATTTGCCTCACGTGCCCTCAGTGAGACTCATACTTTGAAATATGAAAACACTTTAGGTCTGAGGGTGATATTGCAATATCAGAACAAAAAAAAGAGAATTACAGATTTTGAGTGTGCCCGACTAAGAACACAAGTTTATATCAGTTCAAGTTAATCGCATTTGGGGCTCTCAACTATTAATATATTGATTAGCTCTAGACTTAAGTTACATATAAATAATAAAATTTCAAGAGTTGCCACTAAGATACTAGAGAGTGTATAATGTCTAATGCATTAAAGGAAGAAATGCACTTAGAAAAAAATTTAATCCATAAAAAGGCGAGAAATGAGAAAAGTGAAGCCTCAAAAAAGCAAGATGAGTAGAAAGCACATAGTTCACATGTATTAATAATCACAGTAAGTGAAAATGGGCTAAACTTACTAGTTAAAAGATATTGTCAGATTTTAAAATTCCAGCTACATGCTAAAAAATAAGCATGCAGAAACTTTGAAAGTAAAAGGATAAAAATATATATCATGTAAGCGCTAACCAAAAGGAAGTTGGCACAGCCAAATTAATATGACACAAAATAAATTTTAAGACAGAAAGCATTATTAAAGATAAAAAATATAGGTGAATGGTTAAACGGTGGTACATCCATACTATGATTGTATTTATATAACATTCTTGAAATCAAAAAATTATAGAGATAGAGAAAAGATTAGTGGTTGCCAGGAGTTACGGATGGTGAAGTGGAGAGTATGTGCGACTATAAAGAGGTAGTACAAAGGAGATCTTTGTGGTGATGGAATAGTTCTATATCTTCATTGCAATGGCAATCTAATTCTAAAATGGCATAGAACTATCCAAACACATTGTACCAATGTCAATTTCCTAATTTTTATATCACACTATAGTTATGTAGGACGTAACCATTGGGGGAAACTGTAAAGGGTACAGAAGACCTCTGTGTGCTATCGTTGCAATTCCCTGTGAATCTACAATTATTTCAAAATAAAAGTTTTTAAAAATGATGATAAAAGCATCAATTCGCCAAAAAAATAATAATTCTAAACGTATGGGCATTTAATAAAGTAACCTCAAAATATATAAAGAAAAATTTTATGGAAGTATAAAAAGAAATGAACAAATCACAATCACACGGGAGGATTCAACATACTTCTCTAAAGTATTTAAAAGACAAGGAGAGCAAAAAATAGTAAAGATATAAAATAGTGAACAATGCAATCAACAAGCTGATTTAACGGACATATACAGAATCCTGCACCCAGTAATGGGAAAATACACTTTCTTCTCAAGCATACATAGGACATTTGCAATAATTGATCATGTACTTGGCCATATAGCAAGTCTCAACAAATTTCTAAGAATTGGCATCTTAAAGATCACCTTATCTGACCAAAATGCAATTAAGGTAGAAATTAATAATAAGATAACATTTTTTAAAAAAAACGTGTGTTTGGAAATTTTAAAACATGCTTCTAAATAATTCATGTGTTAAAAAGGAAGCATAATGGAAATTTTAAAATACTAGGAACTGAATAATAATGAAAATACTAAAGATCGAAATTTGTGGGATTCAGTAAAAACAATATTTCAAGGGAAATTTATGGCCTTAAATTTTCATGTTGTATGATATGTCCAGAATAGGCAAATCTATAGAGAGAGAAAGTAGAATCATGGTTGACAAGGGCTGGAGGGGCAGTGGAGGAGAGATGGAGAATGACAACTAATGGGTACAGGGTTTCTTTTTAGGGTGATAAAAATGTTTTAAAATTGATTGTGGTGATGGTAACACAACCTTGTGAATATACTAAAAAATACTGAATGGTACACTTTAAATAGATGAATTGTTTAGTATGCGAATTCTCTCTCAATAAAGCTGTTATTTTTTTAATCTTACGTTAGACTAGAAGAAAGGCTAAACACTAATAAGCTAAGCATCCAAATTAAGAAGTTAGAAAAAGACCAACAGAACAAACCTAAAAACAGAAGAATGAAAAAGATAAGAGCAGAAATAGATGAAATAAAAAGCAAAAATACGTTAGACAGTATCAACAAAGCCAAAAGTTGGTCCTTCAAATGGTATAATAAAAAAGGCAAACCTTTGATGAGACTAATTAAGAAAAAAAGGTGTAAATAAACAATATTAGCAATGAACACGAGGATACAATAATAAATAAGCAGAGATTTTAAAAGATAACCAAATACTATGATTATGACAATGAATTTGAAAACATGGATGAAATGGATGAATTACTTGAGAAATAGAACTTACCGAAACTGACTCAAAAAGAAACAGAAAACCAAAAGGGTCCTATAACCACTGAGGAAACTAAATCAGTAGTTTAAAAGTCTCTCTGTCCCCAAAAACAGGCCCAGATGGAATAGATAACTCCAATCTTATACAAACTCTTCTAGAGAACAAAAAGAAGTAATACTATGCAATGCATTTTATGAAACCAGTAGTAACCTTTATATCGAAACCAGACAAAGTCAGTATGAAAAAGGAAAATCATAGATAAGTCTCACTTTTAAACATAGATGTGAAATTTTAAACAAAATTCTAGCAAGTAGAATCCAGCAATGTATAAAAAAAAAAATCATGATCATTGTTGGATCAAAATTGGCTTAATATTAAAAAAAAAGTCTATCGAAGCTTGAGTGACACATTCTAACATTTATATGGAAGTACTAAGCTTCAAAAAGAGCTACGTCAATTTTGAAAAATAAGGATAAAGAGGGGAGACTTATTCTACCAGACAGTAAGATATACTACAAAACCATATATATTAGTCAGGGTAACAATAGGCTGTTACAGTAACAAATATATCCCAAAATCTCAGTGAAATGAACAAAAGTTTATTTCTTTTTTACATAAAATTTAATGAGTGTTGGGCAGCTCTCCAGTCTTCCATGCAGTTACTCAGTGATCCAGGCTTCTTCCATCTTGAGGCTCCTCCATCTCAACATGTGGCCTTTTATACAGGTTTTTAGACAACCTTGGCCCAGAAGTCATTCACATTACTTTTGCTTACAGTACCTTGTCCAGATCTAGTCATATGGCCTCAATATAAATGCAAGGCAGACTGGGAAAGTAGGGAAGTACAAAGATAATTTGGTGAGTACTAGCTGTCCTTGCCATATCACAGTAATAAAAGTAACATGAAAGAGATAAATAGATAAATGTAAAGGCTTAGACACAGACTTAAGTAAATATAGAAACCTAATACACTATAAAATTGGCACCACAAATCAATGGAGAAAGGATGCACTGTTTAGTATACAGTATTGGGAAGACTGGTTCACTATTTGAAGAAAAATAAAACTGTACCCCTGCCTAGCACCAAATAGAAATCTGGACTCCAGAGGATGAAAGTCCTAAAAATGAAAGCTAAACTTATGAAGTTAATAGAAGAAAATATAGGAGAATATCTTTGTGGCTTAGACTTGGATAACAATTTCTTAAACAAAACCTCAGAAGTACATATCATAAGGCAAAAAAGGTTAATAGATTTGATCACATAAAAACTAAGAATTTCTATTCAATAAAGGACATCATGAACAAAGTTAAGATGACAGAAAAAAGATATTTGCAATATCTTAAACTAACAAAGGATTAATAGTGAGCATATGCAAAGTACTCCTGAAAATCCAAAAGAAAAGGACAGGAACACACCACCATAAATTGGCAAAATATATCAATAGTATACTCAGAGAAGAGGAAAACCAAAATGTTTAGAAAAACTTGAAGAGATGTTCAAACTCATTACTAATCAGATAATCGCTAATTAAAATACAATTATAAATACATTTACACCTATTTTGTGGGCAATTAGAAAGCTGAGACACGCCAATTGTTAGCGAGAGTGCAGGGATATAGGAATTCTACCACACCCAGCTGATTAGATTTTAGACTGGAGCTGCTATTCCAAAACGCAATCTGACAGTACTTAATCAAATTAATTATGCATATGCCCAACGATTCCATTTATTTTAGATATATTCCAGACACTACCCACACAGGTACATAAGGGAACATGTAGGAGGACATTCATCATAGTGTTTGAGACAGCTAGTAAGGAACTGGAAGCAGTCTAGATTCTGTTTCCAGGAAAATGAAGAAGTAAATTAGAGTGGAAGAACACTGTGGTACATCATGCAACAGTTAGAAACTACAGACTAGATGTACACAGAGTAACATGTAACATTTTTTTAAAATATTGTTGAGTGGGGAAAAAACAGAATGAGAACCACAGCACACACCACTATCTAAATTAAAAGTTCATGCATACAAAATAATGGAAGTCTTAAAAGAACTCAAACAAAAATATACACATCTAATACAGGTTTCCCCCGCTATCCGAAAGTAGAGTGTTCCTATGAAACCTTTCATAAACTGAAATAGTGTAACACAAAAAAGCAATTACCATTATTTTGATATGAGACAAAATTTTGAGCCTTCCCAGACCCAAAAAATAATCTACCAAATCATACCAAATAACACAAAAACCTAAAATAACATTAACATATAGTGAAAGCAGGAGTGATTATAATAAATACACAGCCTGTATAAAGTAGAAACAATGTCTGTACAGTGTAGTTTCACTTACCAGAATCCGGAAGACAGGGAGCACGCTGGAAGGCTGAGAGGTAGTGGTGGTGATGATAGTGCGTTAGGCTGAGTCGTCGGAGGTTGGAGTGTTAGGAGGTACAGGAGACTGGGGTGCAGGAGAGAGAGGAAGAGGGTCATCTATTAACATCCCATTCATCTGAATCCATCAAGGCAGGCAGGTCACTAAAGTCTACACCTTCTTCCGTGTCGGCCTGCCTCCATGTCGAAGGTCGAGGTTCATCGTCTGCTGTGGTTGATGTAGCTGATGAAGCTGATGTAGAAGGCTTGAAATACGACAGTATACTTGATTGCTTAGCCTCTATAACCGCTGGTTGCAAAACAAACGCTGAACACTATTTTCGCAAAAGTGAAAATCCTGTTGAGATTTCTTTCGGTTAGCAAAAACAGAAAAAAGGCAATGAAATTATTTTCACTGAAAAGTTAAGGAATCAATTTGAGGAAAGCTCTATCACAAAAAATATTTCCAACTTAAGAGGGAGGCCTCAACTCACGCAAGTACTTTAGTCCAATTAAGTTTTACAATTATATTGTTTTTCTACGTAAGAAATGTTTATAAACATACTAAGGTATTTGATAAGTTTTAGACTGAATCCTTCTAAACAATGAGATTCAACTGTGGGCAAAGGGAAGAGCTGCGAGGCCGAGCCAACTGAGAGTGTGAGAGATGCAGAGATGATCTGATCCTCCCTGTCCTGTCAAGAGAGGAGTAAGGTGCTGTCTCTCAACCCTTTCCCATATTCCAGAGCTTCTCGTTATTTGCATTCAGCCATGTGACTCTCTTGCTCACTCCAAAAATATACACTGACAAGTAACCAAGGTGGTGACCTGAGTACATGCCTTTGGCCCTTTCCATCTCTCTCCCAAATTCCCAGAGAGATAACTCAGCCCCAGCGTAGATGGGAGCACTGTTCCCACAAATGGAAACCAGAATGTAAATCCTCCTAGACTCCTGCAGTTGAGGGTTTCCATGAAGCCTGGAAAAGTGATTGCTGGGGAGAAAGGTCCCCAGACCCACCTGTTCTTTGTCTTTATTCATGGTGCCTGAGTAGAAGCCTCCCTGGCCCCTATCTGCTGCCTCCCACCTAACCTGAGGAGTGCAGTCTGGTGGGCCTCTCACCTCCAGACTCCAGGGAACCCAAAAAGAGCTTAGCCTTGCTGCAGGGTTGCTGCCTGTCAGTCCACCTCCTCCCTAGTGGCCCCTCAGCCAGGCTTAGACCAGTGTCCAAAGAACTCTCACCTACTGACCATACTGACTAAACTTGCTTTCTGGCCAAGTCTATAAACACCTGGAAAGTATATGTAAGGTTGTGTGTTGGGAGTGAAGGGAGGGTATATGTGGATTTTTCAGGAGAGAGAAGCTATAATTACCAACACAGGAATCACTGGCCCAGAAGGTCTATGTCTATATTTGTTTTAAATAGGATGATTTTTATTTTCTTTTAATAATGAAATTAATTGTCATTGTGAAGATATTCAAACAATGCAGAAATGTATTCATTTATTCATTTAATAAGTCTTTATTGAGCACCTATGAAAGGTACTGAGAATACAATGGTGAGAAAAACAGACTAGGTCTTTGCATTTGTGAGGCTCACAGACTAGTAGGGGATATACATAAATCAAATAATCACACAAGTGTATGTATAATTATAATTACATATAAGTACAAACAAGGAATGGAACACAGGTGTACAAGAGTATATAGCAGAAGATCAAGACACAGTCTGAGGGGGTAGATAGGAGACAGGGAAGTTTCCCTAAGGAAGTGAAATTTGAGCTTAAGTAAGGAAAAGTACAGTTAACTAGGCAAATAAGACAATATAATGTCTTGTAATCTCACTGCTACAGAATGCCACGGCTAACACATTGTGGTGTATCCTTCCAGCTCTTTTACTATCCATGTACAAATATGTATGTGCGTGTATATGTATGTATTTATGTGTAATTAGAATAAATCTCAATCCACAAACTTAAGCATGTAAGACATGCATCTTTTATTTTCTACAGCAATACTTATAATTTCCATTTTGTCTTCTCATTCCATGAAGGTGACTGAAACAGTATTAATTCAAGATCTACTGTTTTCTCCATGGTTGTGTCTAAGTTCAAGGATGCTTATGGAGTGCCTTATAGTTGTTGTAAGGAAGGAGTCCATGTGGTTCTAATATCATTGTTCTACAAAATTCACCACTCTCATTCCTTCTTTGTGGCCCCTTCAGACATGGTGGTTCTCTATTTGCTTCTGTGTCATCTTGATCAATCCTGTCACCCTGTCACCACGATCAAGATTTTCTCTACTGCTTCCCTGCCATTGCCATGCTGGGATACAGAAAGCTTGGTAAGACCCTATCCCATTTAGCTGAAAGTAATGTAAAGGAGCCATTCCCACAGATGTCTCTTAAGAGGCATGACACAAGTTACCTGCACAATACAATCCAACAAACCTATCTGAGGAACTTACAGTCAATACAGACTGAACTGATGTGGAAAGTTTCCCCCTTCCCACTTGAAACTCACAGAAATGATAGAATATGCAGCCCCTCTAAAACAGTAACATAGTCAAGGTCATAATCATAAAATGGAAATCCCCAACAAACAAAGAAGGAACTAACAACATTGAGCAGGAGACAAAGACAAACAGATGGATACAGGTTTTAAAGACTGGAGACAATGATTTTAATCCCACATGGCAACAGGAGGCAATGCCTCCAGGCAGTGGAAGATGGGAAGTTGGTACTGAGCTCCTATCTAAATCCAGACCCCACAGAAGCACAACCAGCGCATAAAATGATGACTAAAAAACCTTTTCTCACAGCAAAGATATATGACAAGAAAGCTTGTCTTTTATGTGAGGTTATGGGTAGATAAAGAGCCCCTTGGGAGCAATCAGAACCCAGGCCAGCTCCACCCATAGGTGTGGGGTTGAGTTCACAGTTCCTACATGTTAGAGAACCCAAAGGACATAAACTAACATAAAAATTAATCTGGAACTGGTAAAACTTGTATGGCCCTAGCAGAGGTAAACTCAAAAGCAAGGAGATAATTAAGACATTCAAAGATAGATCTCAAAAAATCACCCAGAATGCAGCACGAAAAGATGAAGTGGTGCAAAATATGTATGAGAAGTTAGAAGACATGCCAGAAAGAATGGAAAGTATCAAAATATGGCTGGAAGAAGTTCCATAGAGGCTAGAGAGAATGAGGAAAAGGCAATATTTGAAGAGATTGTGGCACAGCATTTTCAACAACTGAAGCAAGACCTGAATCCTCATATTGAACGCACGAGTCTTGAGCAGGCTGAATACAAATAAAACCATAACTAGACACAACTTAGTGTAGAGCATCAACTATACCTAGCATATTTTCATGTGTTTAGGTGTTAGGAAATCACAAAGCCCTTCCATAAACCTTTCCTGAAGAAAGGAATAGGGAAAATCGAAAAGTAAGAAATATTGGGGGATAGAAAAACAAGAAGTTTATATCTAAAACAATATTCTATCATATATGCACACATGTAAATATGTATATATTTATAATCTCCAGTGAAATATTAAGTCTTTATTTTAAGAATACATAAGAAACCCTCTTCAAGGAAAAGAGGAAAGGGAACTCTCTTTCCAGGATTCCAGTGAGAGAGTACATGGAAATGTTCAATAGTTTTTGGTGTCTGTCACCCTTTCTTAGTAAATCATTGTATATTTTCTTCTTTTTTTTAAAATTTTTTGTTTATTGCAGTAACATTGGTTTATAACATTGTACAAATTTCAGGTGTACATCATTATACATCTATTTCTGCATGGATTACATCATGCTCACCACCCAAATACTAATTACAACCCATCACCACACACATGTGCCTAATCATCCCTTTTGCCCTCCCCCCTCCCTTTTCCCCTCTTCTTTCTAACTATTCAGAGGTTTCCCTTGGAGACATAAGCAGGATGAGCCCACTGGGAAATGGTATCAGCTGTTGGTCAAGCCACAGTCTCTACACAGCTTGTTTGCTTGCACCCTGCTTTCTCCTAGACACTAAACTCTGAGTACAGCTCTTTTCAGCTTCAACTGAGGTAATCAACATACCATACAATACAATAATGATAGCTGGAGCACTGTGCTAATGTGATACAAATCTGGAAGGAGTGGGAGAGAGAGACTGAGAGAACAGATGAATTATGGGTAACAGTCTAAGATACTTTCTAAAAAAACTTTAATCTCCCACTTACGTAGGCATCACTAGGTATGGCTAAGAAACAATGTTTGAAGAAAATGCGGATATAGTGAAGAATAAACACAGAATTATAAAATTGATTTCAATCAAATTTCAATTAAACCCCAGTCCTGCCTCCAAGGGACATCTCCCAGAAGACCTTCCTTGGAGTTTTCCATTCTCCAAATTTCTCCAGTCCCTTGTATTACTTCCATAAGTGACTATTCATATCCATTGCCTATGCACTTCAAAATTTGTATTATCTTGCAGTGAAATAGAACTATTGAAGGAGTCAGACACAATTATCTCCCAGTGAAATAGAACTATTGAAGGAGTCAGATATAATCTGTTATTACTTATTAGCAAAGTAAGTAATAACAGCACTGAAAGGAATGCAATTAAAGCAGGAAAAATAATTTCTGGCATTGAAAAACATGATTTTCTAATTTAAAAAATCAAACAAATTAAATGAAAGAGGGAATACATTCTAAAAAGGAGAGAAATTTATAGGCACATTCTCTTATCTTAACAAAATAAAATTAGAAATAAATAATAAAAAATCACCATAAAATGTAACTGCCTGATAATATAGCACTGTTCTATAAAATAACCCCTGGGTTAAAGAGAAAATTAAAAACAAAATTGCAAGCTATAAGGAAAGCAAAGAAAAGAAGACTACATCATATCAAAGCCTATGGGTCATGGCTAAAGCTGTACTCAGAGAAACATAAATAGTCTTAATTACCATTATTATTCAAGAAGACCAGAAATAAAGGAAATAAGCACTCTTCTTCAAGAATTAGAAAAGTACAACAGAACAAATCCAAAGATAGAAAAAATTAGTAAAGTTAAAGTTAGAAATAATGACCAAGAAAAACAATCGTAGAAGTGATAAATAAAAAGCTAGTTCTTTGAAAAGACCAATAAAATAAACAGTCTCTTCATGATTACAACTAAGCAATAACAAAGGGAAAGCAAAAGTATACAAATTATGAATAATAAAGGGCTTAATGACATAAATAGATGTGATTAAAAGAATTATAATTTTACATACAAATCTATGACATCAAATTTAAAAATCTAAAAGTAATAGATGATTTCCTAATACAATAGAAGTTACCAACATTAACCCAAGAAATGGAAAATTTGAGTAGACAAATTACTAGAGATAAGATTGGAAATGTGATGATAGATCTACCACTAAAAAAAGGAACCAGATCAGATGGTTTTGCAGTTCAGTTCTATCTAACCTTTAAAGAAGAGAAAATATCAATGTTATTTAAATTCTAGCAGAAAAAATGAAAAAAACTGAAAGTTCACTAATAAATTTTATAAAGCTAGCAAACCTAAGACCAAAACCTGTTAAAGATAGTACATAAAAGACAACTATAAGCAAATATTAACAATAAATATAAAAATAAAATATTAACAAATGATAAAACATATAAACAAATAGAACCCAGATGTTTAGCAAGAAAATGCTATACTACGACCTAGTAGGGATTGATGGCCAAAGGCAAAAATAGTCAAAATCAGAAATTCTATCAATATAATTCATTTCATAAAAAATTAAAGGAGAGGGGCCGGCCCGGTGGCGCAAGCGGTTAAGTGCGCGCGCTCCGCTGCGGCGGCCCGGGGTTCGCTGGTTCGGATCCCGGGCGCGCACCGACGCACTGCTTGGTAAGCCATGCTGTGGCGGCGTCCCATATAAAGTGGAGGAAGATAGGCACCGATGTTAGCCCAGGGCCGTCTTCCTCAGCAAAAAAAAAAAAAAAGGAGGAGGATTGGCGGATGTTAGCTCAGGGCTGATCTCCTCACAAAAAAAAAAAAAAAAAAAAAAAAAAAAAAAAAAAAAAAAAAAAAAAAAATTAAAGGAGAAAAAGTACATTTCTGTCAGTAGATATTGAAAAGCCATTACGAAAAAAATCAGCAACTACTCCTATTGAGTACTAAGAGGAATAGAAGGGTATAACTTTAATATTGAAAGGGCTTTTTACCAATAATCAACAGCAATCCTCATTCTAATCACGAAATGCCAACGTCATTTCCACTAAAACCAGGAACAAGGCAAGGTCATCCACAATCTCCATTTTTATTCAACAGTATTTATGGAGATTAAAGCTATTACAATAAGATAAGAAAATAAGTAATTAGTGTAAAATTGGGAAAAGTTAAAACTAATTTCTATTTACAATTGATACGATTATATTTGTCTAAAACACAAAGGATTTTTTAAAAATCACAAAATCAATAAGCAAATTAGAAGAGATTGTGAGACATAAGATAAATACAAAAAAATTAATAGCTTTTCTCTATTTTAGTAAGTTTTGGGGAGTACTGTACTGTAAAGACCATGTGAAAACATTATTTTCTTATTTCTTTTGCTTAAAAAAACATATTACTGGTGAAATATTGTCATGTGTCCCAGGACAGCATTAAGACTGCTTTGAGTGAAGTGTTGTCACACTCATGTAAGTCACCTGCTAGACTAACTTTTACAGATTGTGGCATTTTCATAGCCCAAAGTGCAATGTATTTACCCTTTTGGTGTTTTAAATGTCTTCATAATAGACCCATAACACAATGAATTACTAGTATCGCAACCCAATACTATTAATTCCATCTTTAATAAAACAGGTTCTGTGATATAGGACTTCACCAACAGTCCTCAGTGCATCATACCTCAAAGACACCAAAACAGCAATAATGTTTCCATTTATAGAGAAGAATAACATTTTGTAAATAACCTGTGACTAATAATGCATGAAAAGTTCTGCCAACAAGTGGAGGAAAGGACTGCATATTCAATGTCTGGGGCTGGGAATAAGAAGTAAAATTATGTCTCTACTTCGTAACACACACAAAAGTATATACCAGAAGAAATAAACACACACATACACACACAAACAGAGCTATTTTTAAAAGCTTGAAGAAAATATTAAAAATTATTTTAAAATTTGGGGTTGGGAAAAGCCTCCCTCAACATGACCCAAAACCTAGAAGCCATAAAAGGAAAGGCTGAGTGATATGACTATCTAAAAATGTAGATCATCTACAGAGAAAGACACCATGAACAAAGTTAAACGAGGGAAGATATGCATGGAAAGATACACATGATGTATTTTAAGTGAAATAAAAGTTGCAAAACAGAACAATATATGAACTGTGAGTTCATTTTCTGATAAAAATGTGAATATGTATATCATTTATGTTTGTAGATGCATAAAATACAATAGACTGGTAATAGTAGGTAACTGTAAAGATGGGTGAGAAGAGGATAGTTTTATGTTTTAGTTTATATGTTTATCTGTTTTAATTTTTAATAGGCATCAGTTACTTCTATGGTTTAAGAAGAGACAAGAAAGATTAAAATGGAGTTCATTGTGAAAAATAACCTCTCAGAGTGCTGGTAACTCCCAAATCTGTCTCAGAGTGGTAGCCAAATACCCATATGGATGCATAATCCTGTCCACCGATGAAGAGGCTATAATATGGACTTTGTTCCCAAACACTAATTTTTCCCCTTTCTAAGTTTAAACAAATATATCTGGGACTTCTATCAGTAGTTAAAAACTAGCTGATTCCAGGGTGTTACTAACATCTTAATACTTCCCCAATTATAACCATATCCACCTAAACAAATGTGACTATATATGTGTAACATATATTTATAGACATTCACAAGTTATGACACTCATAACATCAAGGTTTAACCTCTATATTGGAAAAAAATAACCAGAATTTATTGAATTTTCATAAGTGACATGGTGCAATTTAATACTTCCACTTTTTGGCTATAGATTACATAGGCCAGCTTAACAAGGAGTGATGATTGATGAAGTTAAATAATAACTGATTATAAAGAATCATTCTCCAAGTCAGTGTGAATGGATTTAATATTTATAAAATATTTTAAATAGTTTTATTTGGTCTTGCCTAGATTCCATTTTTTTCTAATATCAAAAGAGAATCAATTTAACTAATTTTAAATGATGGAAGAAAGTAAAAATTAAAAGTTTTGTTTTATGGATCTATTTCATTATGTCTGGATTTTAATTACAGCTTATTGAAAGAAAGCCACAAAAATCAGCATGAACATAGTTAAATCACATTTTAGTAAAGTGAAGACTGAAATGCAAATGAAAAAAATAACTCAAAAGGTGACAATTCATTTTGCTTGGGTTTCAAAAAAATTTAATAACAACTTATCATTACTCATCAAACAAAAAAATCCAGAAAAGGGAGAGACTAACCAACTTGTAGGAGAGAATGCATTGCAAATACTACAGTTTTCTCCGGCTGTAAAAGTATACATCTTTCAAATTCTGTATGAAAGCTAATTAGTAATACATCTTAATAGTCATAAAACTACCATCCACTGATGCTCTGCCTCTGGCAAAGGGGCATCTAGGCAGACAAAATTTATAATTCTGTCCAGGGAGAAATATGCTCTAGCTCTTGAATACAAGTATTTGATTTAACCAACAGGTCAATCCCCATAGCAGACATGGATACACCAGGTACTCCTACTTTGAGGGCAATGACATCTAAGTCAGTTGCCCTGATTCCCTGAGCACTAAATAAACCACCTTCTGATGATAATTTGGTTTCTGATGTAGACTGATCTTAAGGAGACAATGTTCTGAGCAGCCAACACTAATAATCTTGTCCACTTGGTATTAATATTTCTTATAGTAACAAATTATCATCTTGTTCATTTTCAAAAAGAAATTCCACCCCGTCTGATAACACATTATGTCCTCTGTGAACTTAGAAATGCTCAAGAAACAGGAGGCTGTATGCCCAAACAAAGATGCTTGTATTACTCCTACACATTCACATCTTAAAATGCAAATGGTCAACAAGGCCAGAGAGTTACACGCAGCCCACTCTCAATGGTGGATTGAATTATATTGCATGAACCTTTCAGGATAAAGGTACCCCTTCAATAAGGCTTCTTTCCCAAGCCCTTCCTTCTCCCTCCTCCCAGGTCTATCCTCAGACTCTTCACACAAGGTGTGAGAGGAACACAATGGAGAGAGTCAAGTGTGCAGGTCTACCACTCTGAAAGTAAATATTCATTACCCTGCTTTACACCACACCCCAGGGCAGGGCAAACCAGGGGCCATTATCCTAGTTTTCTGCACCCTAGGAGGGCAGCAAGATAGTTCTGGTTTAAAGGCAAGGAAGAGCCACAGTTTAAACAGAGACCCCAGAAAAAACCTTCAGCCTGGGATGTGATGTAAAATGAACGTAAAAAGATAGCATTGAAAATAGTCATAATCGTTCTTAGAAAAGCCATTCTCAAGGGAACTTAGCAGAGAAATTAACCAAACACAGGCATAAACACAAACTTTCCCTGAACCACATCAATCTGCTAAACCTACACTTAGAATCTCTTTTGAAACAAGGCAAGTAAAATATGAATTAAAAAAAAAAAACAGTTTCCTGAGCCTTGAAATATTGTGCTTTGGGTGACAATTTATAAGAGAACTATACTCCGTGTTTGTAAAGTCTCTTTTGAACACATTTGTCTGGGATAGACCACTTATACTCCCAAAACCATTAGATGAGAACAAACCCAAAATAGCAAGATAAGCTCTGAGTTCCTAATTTCCTCGGTTTCCCAGGAGCTGCCATCCTCTCTAAAGCGAGGACACTGCCTCCTCCCTGCCCCCAAGAGCTGCCACAATCACAGCCACAATCCGAGAACTGTGCCCTTCCCAAAGTGATTGAGAGTGGCAACCTCCGATGTGAAAACATCGGGACATCAGCATGTGCCTTGCCTGGACCAGGCGGTCACACATTTGTCTCACACAGCACTTCCCAAAGTCCGGGTGATTCAATTCTAAATGATACCAGGTAAGGGACATCGAAAGTACATGCAGTGCACATAGGGCTGTGCCACGCTAAGACTAGTTTCATCGCAGTCTCTGTTCAACAAGGGTTCCAAAAGATCTTGGCATCCAGTCACACCCAGGGTCACCGTATTACCACAGCAACAGCAATTATTATTCTGTATTAAATGCCCACTGGTGCACGACCTGGTGTCATGGGAATTGAATGGTCACCCCAAAAGACACAGAAGCACAAAGAGACTAGTGCCAATGATCCCCCAGGAGGAGGAACTAAAGATAACAGTGCGAGGGAGGGAGAGGGAAGAAGAATGGGAAGGAAGGAGAAAAGAGACCTGCAAGAGCAGATGGACGCTGGTCAGGCCTGTGCCCCTGCCGTGTGGTGGCTTTTTATTACTCAACATGAACCTCATTTTCACCCCAGGCATAAAAGTCCCTCAGCTCCCCAAGTTCAACATGGCTTCATCTGAATATTTTTTTAGATGTTCAAGTTACATAGCTGGGTCAGGGGACAAGTTTTTTCTCATTGTCTCTATTTTCGTTACTATCTTCAATGAGTGTTTTTTTAGGAGAAAGTAGAAAAATTTTAAATGAAGCTCTGAAAGTTTATCTACAGTGTCATCCAATTTTGTGTATATAATAAATAGGTATATGGGTAGTGAAAGTGTCTTTAAGGGTAAACACTCAGTTTCAATTCTGTGCTTCTCTCTCCAGCTGCCAGTCCCTCACACAGTTCTTTTTGCAGCCCTCCACTCTTACACTCTGTGCCTTCTCTCTGGGAATCACATCCACTCCCATGTTCTCAGGTATCATTCATCCTCTGCTGGCTCCTAAATCTTTATTTGCAGCCTAGTCTTCTCCTCCGAGAGCCAGATCAAAACATTCAAATGACAATAGGGTGTCTCCATATGGATGTCACACAGGTACCCCAAACTCAGTTTATTTTAAATGGGTTAGACTTCTCCTCCCAAATCTTTTTCTCCTACCTAATAATAGAGCAAGAAAAATATTAGTTCCCTGTTCCCTCACCCTGTCTTTAAAACTGGTGTCAAATGAGTCTTCACATGTGCATGATTCAATAGGGTCACCATACCCAACAACTTTAAGCCAATCAGTCCCCGGTCCTTTTGTCCACTATAGACAACATTAGAGTAAGTTTATGGAAGCCTGGGGCTAAAACCAGATCATAACTGAACAGAGGGTTTTACCCTTTCCTGGCCTCGTATATAAAGAAGGATAACATCCCCAAACCGACAAGGAATATGTTGTAGGAGCTGGTGATATCATGTCTGAGGAAACACTTTGAATCCTTAGAAATAAGAAAACCCTATTCCTTTGAGAAATTATTTTAACAGTTGCCTTGCAGGAATGACAGAACTCTACAAAGTAGTCACTTAATAAATGCTAGCCTTTATTGTTATTATTTATTAAAAGACACTGACACATGGCAGAATGCCCCCAGCAAAACAAAAGTCAATCAAAAAAACTATCAACCCTGCATTCTAGGAAATTAAGGGTGCTCACTTTTCTTAATTAACTGCTATGTGCCAGAACATACTAAGTATTTTGCATGTATTACTTCATTTAATTCTCACAACGAGCCCTATCTTCACCACTCATCTATCATTTCAAAGAAGAAACTTCAACCCGTCTCATTTTTAATCTAAATATTTTTTCCACTCAGTACATGCTCCAATCACCTGCTTCGTTCCCAACACTTTCCTTTTTCAAAAATTTCTGAAAAATCAATATTCATTTTAGATAAATAAGAACACATAAATGAATAAAAAGTAAAAAGGTAAAGATCACTCATTAACCTTCCACTCAAAGATAATCACTATTACTATTTGGGTGTCTGTAATTCCAAAGTTTTTAGTGTCTACTTAAACATATGTTTTATTGTTCTCCAAAAAAAAAGGAATCATACTATGAATACTGCTATCTAATCTACTTTTCTCACTTAACAATGCATGATGAATATCTTTTCCTGGCAATATGGATTTGAATCAACATATTTATCATATACCATGTGAACATTAATTTATTTAACCAATCCAGTGTGCTAGACACTTGTTTCCAATTTTTACTATTTTAGACTGTGCTGGCATGAACAGCCTTGTACATTCAGTCTTTGGCCAATTATTCAATTATTCCCTTAGGACAAAGGGTTTACATATTTTAAGGCTTATGATATGCATTACCAAATGGCCCTCCACAAACCTTGTGCCAGTGTAAACTTATTCATACCACCAGGGTTTGAAAGGGTCCATTTTGCCACACCCTCGTGGACACTGCACATAGGTGAGAGAGGGACTTTTATATGAATTCCAACTGTTTTTCTAGTCAAAAATATTCAGTGGCTCTCGGTGTTCAGTGGGATAATATTCAAACAGCTCTCCACAAGCTGGCTTCTCCCAGCTTTCCAAATTTATTTACTTCCCTTTCCCACACTCTCCACTCTAAGCATACTAGTCTTCTCACTGTCATAGGAAGAGAGTTCCTACCTGCATGCCTTTCTCACACCAGTCCTCCCTTACTCTCATCTCAGGGAATGCCCTAACTACCTCCCCGGTTCAGGACTCATTTTAGATAGCCGCTTTCTCCATGAATCTGTAGCTGACTGCTGTATCCCACAGAAGCCTTTGCTTCCTCTGTGCTCCGATAGTGCACATTTGACAATGAGTACATGCTCCAGATATTCTCAGTTATCTTTTTGTTTATATGTTTCTTATCTCTCCAACTAGATTATAAACCGAAGGACAAGGATGGTTTCTTTCTTGCTTCTTTCTTTCTTTCTTTCCAGCATTAACACACAACTTTATTGATGATACACAAATGAAGTCAATGCAAATGACAGGAGGGAGCTTACTCATGACGAATTGGTTCACTGTCACTTATGCAGGAGAAATAGTAAAAATATTTCAATCTAGGCAGCGAGATAAAAAGCAACAAACATGTTTTCAGAACAGGTAGTGATATTCATTCATCCAGCTTAGACCTGAAGACCAACTCGGGTAAATATCAGCATTGATGAAACAATATGATATTCATTACTCAAAATTGGCAGCTGAAAGGATTCCTTTACCGTATAAACAAGGTGGAGAAAAGGAACAGTTTACAATGTGTGTTGCTTCTAAACTACAAAATCAAGAAGTTATTCCTGGCTCTTTGGGAACATATGCTCAGCCAGTTTTGCCATGAATTTTCCAACTTTTACTTTCACCAGAAAATCATGGTGACTTTCTATCCCCAGAATCTTATCAGCACACACTTGAAATTCTTTTAGGAAGAAAAAAAGTGAACCTTCGCTGAACTGATTCTGAGTAGGTTCGTTTTCTTGCCATTTAAAATTGTCATTTATGTTCTCAAATATGACCAGAAGTTTAATAATGACCTCTTTGTTCTCCTTCTTATTAAAGAGGGAACCCAGTGAAGATGGTACTTGGGCCCTGAGCAGTTCTCTACTCATGGCTGGATTTTCAGCCAAATTCAAAAGGAGCTTCAAAACCTGAAATTTGGTTTCTTCGTTTCCCGCTGAAAATAAACGAAAAAAGTCTGAAATGGAATTGGCAAGCATGTGCTGATACTCATTAGTAACAGTCATATTCGTAAGCAATCTTAGTCCAGCCAGCTGCACAGATGAGTTCAAGCGAGAAGTGATTGTGTCATCACACACTTGATTCATGTATATCTTAAGCCTGCGCTGATTTTCAGCATTCACGCTCAAGTTATTTAGGACAATTAAAGCCTTTTCCTTAACTATGGGATCTCGAGTATTGAGAATCTTTGCAACAATTGGGAGACCACCCAGATCACGAATGATATCTCTGTTAAATGCATAAGCAGCATTGTTACCCAGAGCAATTAAAGCTGCTTCAAGAATATAAGGCTTTTCAGACATCTCAACCAAGCAAAGAACTTTCTGCAGCTCTTGAGGGGACAAAATAGTATCATCTGAATTGGGAGAAGCCCGTTTCTGGACAGCCCGACGAGCCCGAGTAGCCCTGGCCCTTGCCCTGGCCCTAGCTCTGGTCCCTGCCTCAGTCCCAATCCGGGCCCAAGGTGGGTACCATACTATACCCTTGTTCTCACTGTTGTCATCATCATCGTCAGACCAGTCATTGTACCTGGCCCCAGGGCAGTCTCCAACATCATCCACATCCCCAGACCCACCCTCAGCCATTTTCTCCTTGTTCTGTTTTCTTCCCCGGGTCAGTCTATAAATGCAATAGCAGGCACCAGCCCCAATCACCAGTCCCGCAGTCACCCAGCCTACTTTCCTGGCGTAGCCCATGCAATCGTCCCTGACAATAGCAGGGACCAAGGAATAGAGTAGTCACTCAGGCTGGGGAAGGAGGGCTATGGGCCTGGGTGCAGGCCTGTGGAGAGTGATTGTCTTCAGCCACTTCAAGGCCACAATAGCTGATACTGGAGGTGGACCTAGGGGTAGAGGAAGGAAATGGGTTTGAGTTTCTCTTCTCTTTGTGTTGCCCCATGCAGGGAGTTGCACAGAGGGCCAGGAGAGTAGTAAATGAGTACTTGAAAGGAAGTGTAGATTGTTAACAAACTCTCTCAGCCCACCCCCTCCCCAGCCTAGATAAAGGCAATGGAGCCCATAGTCTCTGCTGGGGCTTCAGCCACCCCAATCTCGGGTGTCCCCAGGGAGTGGCATCCTTGCACTAACCTCTTCCAAACAGGCAGTCTGCCCCTTCTTCCCTCCCCTGGAGGTGTGCCACGCCCAACAACCCTTGCGATCTGCAGAGAGACCAGAGTCAGTGAGAATTGAGGGCTTGATGGATTGACTCTTCATTAGTAGTTTTCCTGATTCACCATCTAGGTTGTCGGATTTTTTTAACCTCTCTATGCCATCCAAAACATGCACATGTCTGCCCCTTCCTTAACCCGAATTCAGGGAGGGATGTTAGGGAAATACGGTAGGACTGGGTGAGCCTGTCCAACCACGGCCGATTTCCAACCCCTCCCCCATTCCAGGCAGCCCCCACGCCCACACCGACCTCTACTGATCCGAGGAAACTTCCTCCCTCGCTTCAAGTGGTGCCACCTGCTACAGCAGACCTGCAGGATGACAGATCGAAAACATAGGGACTAAGTGCTGTTGATAGAGGAGGATTACGAACAAACTATCTGATAGGTTTCCTTTCTGTCATTCTCCCCCACCCCCACCCCCCTGCGACACACACACACACACACACACACACACATTCACACACAACGCACGCCATTTCACCACAGTCCCGAGAGTGCAAGAAACACAGACTCAGACCTAACCTAGATTATTGCTATCTCTGGTTTCTCCCCACCCCCACCACCGCCCCTCTTAGGGTCCCCAGATGGTCTTACCCTCAAATCGACCTTCACCGATTGGGGTTAATTTCTTTCCTCTTCTGTTGCCTGGCGTAATGCCGCAACCTACGGAAAGACTGGCAACCCGGGAGAGGCTCGGACCCACTAGACACAGAGCTATGGTCAGGAAGACACAGACCACAGTCAGAAAGACAAGAAACAGCCGCTACCGAGTGCTTGGTGGACGGACCAGTCCCCAGAACATGAGACTCCTAATTCGGAGGCCTGGTTGTCAAAGGTTTCCCACTATTACCCCTCTTGGAGTTATGCTGACACACCACGTTACAGCCCCCCCCCCCCCGCCCCAAGTCCAGCCTTTCCCCGCCGGGACTGTCCTGGAGGACTGGGGGCCAACACCCAGGCCACAGCTCCCTTTCCGGATTACGGCTTCGGCTCTCAGCGTATTCCCACCTCTGAATCTCTGGGCTTCTCCGCAAACACCCCCCTGCTCACCATTTCGCAGTATTGAAATCGGCTGCGGGCGGGACAGATGTCTTGGAAAGCCGGCGGTGAGAGGGAGAGACGACGGAGGCGCCTCAGGACCCGCGACGGTCTCCGCCCTATGCCCTCGGTACCCCCACCTTATGAACTCTCCCAGGCACTGACCTGCAGGGATCCGGGACAATTTCCTTCTCCTCCTCCTTCTTCCTTCTGCAGCAGGCCTGCTCGCCCTTAGGGCAATGGGGAGCTGGTACTCAGACGGGAACAACGACCAGAACAAGAAGGACTTCTGCACACGTCAGCTCTTGGTCACGTGAGATCTACGTCATCCACCAACTCGGGTCCCCAATTTCCCCTCCTACCAGCAGTGCGGCAGAAGAGCGCCCGCCCTCCTCCATTCCCTCCCCCAACCAGGCCTTGTTACTCTTTCTTCTTTGCTAATCCCGGCTCCCTGTAGTTGTGTTTGCCTTCCTCTGATTACCACAAAGGGACAGCATCTTCCCCTGGGGCTACTGGCCACTTGTGCTTTTTGAAAAATTGCCTCTTCCTTCCCTAGGCTCCTGGGACAGTAACCTCTCCTTCCACCTCCCCTCGTCCCAGCTATTAATGTCTACCATTTCCTCTGAAAGCTAGTCCCAGATTTGAAACGGAAAAGCTATCAGAAAAGGAGATCTGGAGAGTGTGGTTTTTACTTTCTTGATACTTTTTTGTTCTTTTTGTTCTGCCCTCTCCTGCTCCTGGCCTGCATTCTTTTTATGAGAAAAAAAAATTACTACAAAGCTATTTTCATTTGAGAAAAAAAGAGTGGGAGTTGGAGAGTGATGTTGGATGAAGGCCTCCAAAAGTCCCGCATTTTCTCACTTGCCGCAAATGTTACACACTTGACTCAAAGCAATCTTAATGTCTTCTGGGGCCTAGTGCATAACACAACTCTGAATGAGCTAATCAGTGTGTCTGCGAATGCATAATCTTCTGACTAGGCCAGTCTTCTGAACAGGAGAGCTCCAGACTTTCGCTTGCACAAGTTAGCAAGGAAGAGGCATGGAGCCCTCAGAAGCCAGTAACACAGAAAAGATTAAGTAGAAATTACAACTGTGTAGTGGATATCTGCCAGACAAAAAGCCATGCACACTGACAAAGTGAGTGGCATACAAAGAACATTACAAAATATACTTGGTGCAAATAGAGAATAGCATCTTCAAATGGAACAGGTGTTAGAGGAACACAGACCAAGACAAAATTGAACTCCTCGGCATCTAGCAATTAGCATGAATTAGTGAAACCATTTCACCGGCTAGTTTGATGAACTCAGTGATTCACCTGTCAGTAATGACTGAACTTTTTATAGTGGGAAAAGTAATGTCAGAACATGGAGTCTACAGTGGGATAGTCCCTAATAGTTTGGATATAAGGTTATTATCTGAGTATAACTTTTATAATCCACAGACAATATGGGAGTAAATCAAGAGACTGGGAAGTTTGGGAACAGGCAAAACTCCAGGGAAATTCATATCGATATAACTACTGGGAGGCAGTACTAGGATATGACTGAAATTTAGTAAACAGAAACCACATCAACTATATGATTCTGTTTAGAGGAAGGTCATGTGCAGCAAAGGGGCTTATTCAAGCACAGGAATATATGAAAAGGAGAGCCAGAGGAAAGTGTTGGTAGTTCCCACCCAAGCACTGTCTGGAGGAGAGAGAGTCTTGGCTAAGATGAATGGAACATTTAGCTTTCTTTGGCAGAGCCATCCTCATGATGTGTAAGAGGACTTCAAGCTTCCTTAGCTGAAAGCCACTTCTTAAGGTGAACCAATGCCATTGCCAAGCAGCCTTCTGAGGTTGTGGTTTCTTAAGTACAGTCATGTGCTGCATAACTGACATTTCAATGACGGACCAAATATACGATACTGGTCCCATAAGATTAGTACCATATAGCCTAAGTGTGTAGTAGGCTATACCATCTGGGTTTGTGTAAGTACACGCTATGATGTTCACACAACAACAAAATCACCTAATGACGCATTTCTCAGAACGTACCCTGTCATTAAGCTATATATGACTGTAGTAGCTTGCCTACCAGTAAAACTGGTAAAACTGACAGAAACCTCCAGTACCCCTGACAGTTGTATTTCTCAGGGTAAATTAGTCAGTTGTCACTCCTGTTGAGACTTAGCTTCCCCTGTGGCCTACTTACAGGGAGAGAATCCAGAGATCCGTGGGTTTGGGCATTCAGATCTAGATTTATATATGTCTCTATGAATGGGGGTCCTTTTCCTTGACAGAGGCATCTGCTCCCAGTGTACAGACAAAATCAGGGGTTGATCACGCAACAGTGAGGACAAGACCCTGAACTGTAGATGCAACCTTGTGGAATCCTGTCAGGGAAGCCAGGTAGCTTTGGCTTAGAAGACAACCTCATGCATCACCATTTCAGAACTGTACCTCTCTAATGTTCAGTTAATGTGAAAATTACAACTAAGACAAGCTGTGGCAAATAGGCCTCAGCACCTCAGTCACAGCTGGACAATGGATTAATATCCAAAGTAGTTAAAGGGCTCCTGCAAATCAACAACAACATCTGAAGCAGTTTACATTTCTCTCTGGAAAAAGAAAAGAAGTGCACTTTACATATTTGTCCTTTTCCTCAGCGAAAGAGTGGGCATTGTGCCCAAAGCAGACCAACTCAATACTCTCTTACTAAAATTTAAATCTTGAACAGAGAGAAAAAACTGAAAATCAGTGGAATTATGGCATCGTGAAGAAGCCAACTATCAATTCCTCCCACCTAGACCCCTCAGAGCTGACCCTGGTGTTCAACATTTCCTCATTGTTTATGTTCACGGGGTTTAGTTTCTGTTGCTTGCAACCAAACAAAATTAACGAATACGCAATACAAAAGCAAATAACACAATACAAAAGGTAATACAGCTTTTTAAGATAAAAATCTTTTATAATTTATTTTTCTCACCCTCTACAATTCCATTAGTGTTGCTATCTGCTGACTCTTTTTGGGTTTTGGGTACTTCATAAATCACACATCACATGTGACCACGGACTGATTTAAACCAAAAGGTTCCTTTTGGCAGTGGCTTCACATATTTTTTTGCAGGCTCAGGAACTTTTAACAGGCTTGTCTGAGGAATTGCTTAAGGATTTTCCTTTTTCACTTTGGAAATAGTATGTCAAGCAAATAACATGCCCTTAAATAAATAGTTGTTGGTGGATGTATAATGGAGAGCAAAGTACACTTTAAATGCTAGTCCCCAGGTTCCTTGGTAGAAATTGTGGATCAAAATGACAAAGAAGTAAGAGAATTGAAAGAGTTATCATTCCCATGGGGTTTAGGAAGTTTTAGAGAAGGAGTGGATTCAGACAGGAGAGGTCTCACAGACTGGGAAAATGATGGTCGGGGGTTATACATTGGAATACTCAGAAAATATACCAAAGTGGGGGAGATACTTCATACTAGTAAGGAGAGGTAGGAGTGGAGCTTTTGTCCTAGAAGCTTTGTTAAGCTTTACACACTCCTTAGTTCTTTCTAATGTGTATATTCAAAACAAACAGGGCCAGCCCTGTGGCTTAGCAGTTAAGTGCGCGCGCTCCGCTACTGGCCGCCTGGGTTGGGATCCCAGACACGTACAGACACACCACTTCTCCGGCCATGCTGAGGCTGCGTCCCACGTGCAGCAACTAGAAGGATGTGCAACTATGACATACAACTATCTACTGGGGCTTTGGGGGGGAAAAAAAGGAGGAGGACTGGCAATAGATGTTAGCTCAGAGCTGGTCTTCCTCAGCAAAAAGAGGAGGATTAGCATGGATGTTAGCTCAGGGCTGATCTTCCTCACAAAAAAAAATAATTAAAAACAAACAAACAAACAAAAGCCATTTATATAAGTACTTAGTAGCCAAAACCTGAATTACGAACAGTTGAATCTGCCAGTTCTGTTAGTAAGACTTCATAAATAAGAATTCACTTGTCTAAGAGAAGTAAATGGTGACAAAGAGAACCGTTTCAGGAGATGATTGCAAAACAAATGAGGTAGGGGTTTAGAGAGACGAGGTATGATATTGGTGAGTGAATTAGGACTATAAAAGTTTGAGGAAGACCAGAAAGTTGTGACATTATCTTCACTTCTGAATATTCACCAGCAAGGCACTCTGGGCTCCCTGGCTCACCTCCTGAAAGGACCTCCCCCTCACTGGGGCCCCTCCATCAGGGAGCTTCCTGCTGGGGTGTCATATTTCAACGTTCTAAGAAAGAGACTGCCTGAAAGGTCTATATTTAGAGTATGACTCCCCAGCGGGGACAGCTGAATGTCTGGGGACTAATGGCATACTTTGTCCCCGAGTTCTGGGATTATTATGAGGGGCTTGTATGGGCAGTGCGGTGAAATTGTAACAGAAGGCACGGAATGAAAAGGCTTCTTTCTGCTGGTGACTGCCTGGGATCCTGTAAACTGTGATTTTTGTGAGGGAACAATAACATGGATCTCAGGGGTGTCGCAGGGATTCACAGTCACCCTCAGAGCCACACCACTGTCTCCACTGGAAGAGGCTCAACACTAGCTGCTGCTAGGGTGACATAGTACATGAATGACAGATGCCAAAGGTATCTCACCAGTGTCATGATTCAATGAAAATTCCATCTATTGAGTCTCATTTCCATCAGTGGCATAACAGAGAATTCTCCAATTTCTGGATGATTTATGGGTTACACCGTGAAACTTCAGAATAGATTTTAAATAAAGACCTTTGAATGAAAAGCAGGCTAATCTTTGAAGTTACTAATTTGTAAGTTTCATCTGGAGATGTAAGATTCGTCGGAATTTGGGGTCTGCATAAAGTCTGTCCTTTAAAGCCAGAATGAAAGCAGTCTTCTAAGATCTCAGTCGTCTGATGCCTGATACTATGAGTTCAGCCAGGAAGAAGGAAGGGATAGTAGTTTACTTATCTAAAATGGTTATGATAAAAACACTGACTACCTCACTATAGATTAATTTTATCCATCAATTTATAAATCATATTGAAAGCACACTGGTTTTGTTTGTAAGGATATGTTTTTTAATTTTAATCAGCTGTTTGAAAACTGTTATTTCCTGTGCAATCAGAAGAAAATATTTTCAATGTGGTACAAATTAACCAAATCAATGAGGCCTCCTTATTAACTGGAAAATCTTGTTTATTACACACACACATATATTTTTTTTAAGTCTCGAATTTTGTTCTTCATGTGAAATAGCTTGATTGTATTTTCTGATTACAAAATAGTGTAGCTTGAGTCAATAAAAAATGAAGAAAGGACAAAATAGAATATAAATTTATCAAAAATATTAATAAAAACCTCACTACCACTTGGGCTTTCTTTTCTGCCCCCCACCCTTCAATTTTGATGCAGAAACTTGATGTGGGAAGGGATAGAAATTAAGGAAGGGGGGACAGGAGTCTCAGAGCCAAGGAAAGAATAAGACATTTCCCCAAGAAGAAGTATAAGTGAACGGTAGACCCAGCTAAAAATGGTGCCCCTTCCTGTAATTAGAGAAAGGCAGATTCAAACACCACAGAGCCAGGACCACTTCTGGTTTCTGGTATTGTTACAGAGGAAAAGAGTGACAGGGCCCAGTGTGATGGGGGGAGGTACGGGGCAGGCTGGCGCCTGCCGCACTGCTTGTGGGAGTGGAAATTGGGGGCCAGAGCTCACTGGTGACGTGATTGTCACGTGACCAAGAGCTGCCTAGAGCAGAAGTCCTGTTAGTCGCCTCGGTCTGGGTAACAGCCCCCTATTACTCTGCAGGCATGTGAGGAAGAAGGAAACTCGCCGCGGACCGTGCAGGTCGGTAGGAGCATGAGCGCTGCTTGAAGGGAGGTGGAGGTAGGAGAGGGCCAAGAGTGCCACGGATCCAGGTTCGGGCCGATAGGGGCTGTGTCCCTTTTTCGCCTGCTTTCTAAATACCGCCGCCCCTCCTTGTGCCCATTTTAGTAGAGAGAACTGACGGGCTTCTGGCAGGGGTGAGGGGAGTGAATGGTGGTTACAGAGACTCCGAGAAAAGACAGGTTCCACAATCAGGGCACTCGTGCCCCGAGTGCTGCTCCGTCCACCAAGCACTCTGTCCCCTAGGTCCCCTTTCTGTCTGCAGGCTTGTAGGTCTGTTGGCCCATAGATCGCCGCAAAAGTCGCGGTGAGGGAAGGAGCAAACTGCGTTGGGGCGGTGCAGGTCGCTGTGAAGGTGGAGTGAGCCCTGGACCCTGGGTGGGGGTGGCGATGGGGGTGGCGGAGGACGGGAGGGCTAGGATCTGTGCCGGCCGGGTCCGAGTCGCCCTCTCCCGGCCCCTTCTTTCCCCACACCCCCTCCCATTTCAGTGCAGGGAAAGGGGTGTGGCGGCCTTTGCTGGGGAAATGGCGGACGACAAGGGGCGGGGGGGGGGGGGGGCGGACGGGAAGCCCGCGTTAGGAAAGTCGGGAGGGTGTGAGAAATATTTTAAACTCAAAGGCTGAAAATTCAGAAAAGCTTGTATTGGGACCTGTGTTCTCAGTGCTGATCCATCCACTACACTTTCAGTTCTCCACTGCCAGCTATCTGCCTTTCCATCTGTCCTTCTGCCAGACTGTCCATCAATCACTGTGGAAGGAGCACTGACAACAGAAGATAAAGGAAGAAGAAGGAATTTACCTGACTTTGGTAGAGGTTGGTGGGACAGACTGCCTGTGAATCTTTGGGGGCGGGGTGTGGTAGAGGAGTAGACTACCTGACAGTTAGACTCTCCATGTCACCCTCCTAGCAATCATAGCACAGCCCCACCTCCTGCCCTTCTCTGTGGAGCCTGGAAGAGAAATGGTGGATCCTGAAGGTAGATAGAAAATGACAGAAAAGAACAAAGAAATAGTTTCCTAATAATCCACCTCTCTCAACCAGAATTCAACTCCACTCTGTCTGCCTGGTTAGGCACAAACTCAGGCACAGCCCAAAGCCCTAATACAATTTTTCACCCATAGATTCATCACAAGAGAGCTACGGGGGCCTGGGAGAGGCTGAAGACAGCTACCCTTCACCATTACTCACCTTGGCCCTAAGAATCCTCTTCAATCAGGTGGAGCAAGGCCCTCTCCTGTCCTGCCCCAAGGCAGGCACTGACTTGAGCATGGGCCGGGCTCGGGAAGTGGGTTGGATGGCTGCAGGATTGATGATTGGGGCTGGTGCCTGCTACTGCGTTTACAAACTAACCATAGGAAGAGATGACAGTGAGAAGTCAGAGGAGGAAGAAGAGGACTGGGATGATGACGAGGACCTGGATGCGGAGGAGCCCGAGATTTGGTTTGATTTCACAACTATGGCTCGGCCCTGGAGTGAGGATGGGGATTGGACTGAACCTGGGGCCCCCGGTGGCACTGAGGACAGGTCCACAGGTGGGGGAAAGGCCAACCGAACACACGGAATAAAACAGCGCCCATTTCCCTATGAACATAAAAACACTTGGAGTACTCAAAGCTTTAAAAATTTCAGTTGTGTTCTTGACCTCTCCAAGTGTCCTTTCATTCAGGGAAAAATGTTGTTTGCTCAGCCCAAGGAAGCTGGCTTTTCATTTAGCCACGATATCAATAGTCCTTTGGCCAGCCTCTCCATTGTTGGAAACCTGATCCGCACTCCGGACCCCGCTGTTAAGGAGAAGGCATTATGTGCCCTGAATAACTTGAACGCGAGTGTCGAAAATCAGGGCCAAATTAAGATGTACATCAATGAAGTGTGTCGAGAGACTGTGTCACATTGCTGCAACTCATTTCTGCAGCAGGCCGGATTAAACTTGTTAATAAGCATGACAGTTATTAATAACATGCTTGCCAAGTCCGTTTCAGACTTGAAGTTTCCTTTGATATCAGAGGGAAGTGGATGTGCTGAGGTTCAGGTTTTGAAATCGTTGATGGGTTTGTCTGAAAAGCCAGTCTTGGCAGGGGAATTGCTGGGTGCCCAAATGCTGCTCTCATTCACGTCCCTCTTTATCAGGAACGGAAACAGACAGGTTCTCCCAGACACCCTGGCCTCTTAAATGGCTATCTGGAACAGAATGGGACTGAATCCACCCCAAACCCGTTGGGCGAACGCACCCTTGTGTTCTCGGTCAAAGAATCTGCAGTGGGTGCTACTGAAGATCCAGCCTTAGCCAATCAGCACCTCATGGGGTAAAAGTTAACACTTGCTAAACAGAGGACCACACTCTTAGTGGCCAGGCAGGCAGGGCTCCCACGGAGCTCTGAGTAACTTCTTGGTTCTGCAGTCTGCAGGCAATGCACATTGTAAATTACTCCCTTGCAGCCTTCTTCCTGCGGTGAAGGGATGATTTCAGCTGCCAGCTGTGGATAAAAAACATCATGTTATAGCGTCACAAGGGATACCTTGCCTGTGGTGGTCTCCCTGTGTAAGCTGGACCGTTTTGTGGAGACCAGACACATATCGGAGCTTGTGCTGAAAATGCAATTTGTTGCTGCTTAGGTTGAATTCTTTTTCATTTACTCTTTCTTCTATGTGAGCTGATGGATAATGAACCTGTTCATCAAGAAGTACACGCCCCTTCTATGTGCTCTACTGACTTAACCTCATCCACCCAAGCCTGCATTTCTATGTATCATCAATAAAGTTGTATGCTTTGATCGGCAAAAACAAGCCGCGGTACTCGTCCTTGAGTCTATGGTCTGCATGGAGAGAAAGACAAAAATACACAATCAGTGCTAACTAACTGGGGCTTTTGCTCCCTGACAATTGCACACTTAACAGTGCTCACAGGAGGCAGGAGGAGAGGTGGGCTGCAGTGTTCAGGATAAGCCTCAATGAGGGGCTGGGGGCGGGGGTGGGGGAGTGGAGGGGCTTTTGGTGGAATTAAGATGGAATGTTGGGAAGACTAAGACGACACCTGTGAAGTGGGCAGCACAGTGCCTGGTGCCAGATACAGAGAAATCCCTCAGTGAAGGTGTCTTTCCTTGGCTGCTGGCCTAGAGAGGCACGTCAGCATCCTTGGGGTTTGTTCGCGTCCTTGGGGACCACTCGGCGGCCCACCCCTGCGCATTCAGTGCACAATTACAGCAATAACGGTTGCCACTTGCTGAGTGCCTACAGTGTGTAGTTCTCTGTCTCCTACAAAGCAGCTGTTAAGCCTACTTCCAAACCCCCTCCCTTCCTTGGGATCCCAAGCCCCAATTCCTGGCAGAGTGAGAAGGGTGGGCCCTTGCTTCCTCTGGGGGAACGTCCTCTCTGCTCGATCCCCGGTACCTTTGGTGGGATCCAGGAAGGGGAGAGTGGAGCCCTCCATGGACTCCCTGTGGAGGTGGTAGGGCAGATGCTGAGGGTGCTTGGCTTGGCCTGGCCTTGATCCATCGGGAGACATCTCCATCCCCTCCATTCAAGATACTGACACCCCTTGAAGGAAAGGAAGAACCCCTGCGCACTGAACCACTCCATGGATCTGGGCAACTCCTTCTGCCACCCCCTCCCCAACATTTCCAGACCGCTCCCAGCAAGCCTTAGCCCCTGCATCACCAAAGTCAGGTTCCCTGCATGTTTTTGATGTGTTAAGCAATGGTCCTCTTCCTCAAAGCCCTGGCCACCACAGTCAACAAGAAGCCTCCCTTGGGCGGTGTTGCTTCTGCACCCAGTGCCCCCTCCTGGTCTCCCTGGAATGCTGCTCTGGGTCACTGTACCCTGGGCATCAGCGCTCTCTAAGTGCTCTGCCTTCTGGCTGCTCTCTTCCATACAGAGCGTAGTTTTCTTTTACTTTTTTTCTTCCTTCTCCCAGAGTTTGGGTTGCAGGTGGGTTACAACTGTCCTGCTTGTGCCCATCCGCCCCACTCTTTGGGCTGACCAGCGGGCATAAGTGCCTGCTAGGTCCCAGGACCAACTCTGGGCAATCCTCCAGCCTGGAACAGGGACACTGCCTCTTCCCAGGCCCTGGCGCCTTAGATGGCCAGCGGGTGACTTGTGATTACTGAGACACCCGCTGGGGCTTCCTCTGCTGGCCCTGGGGCCCTGCCTTGTTTCCTGAGTTGCTAATGTGACCACCCCTTTCTCCCAAGCCAGCCTCAGGTGAGCTGAGGAATCTCTTTCCCAAGTAGGATTGCCCTCCAGACAGCTCCCGCATCCACTTGTCCCAGCGGAGCCTGCTTGGCCAATGCTGTCTTGAGCGACACCTTATTGCTCAGCCTCTTTCATCTCAGCACAAAGACAGAGCATTTTCTCTTTTCTCCTGGCTCAGGGTCCCAAATTAACACGCGCTTTCCTCCTCTGCACTCTGCTGAATCCCACTTGAGTCCTGCCACAGGCAGTTGTCCACCCAGCCGACTCCCAACGCAGGGTGGGCCTGGGGGCTTTCCGCCCATCTCCTGAGCAACTCTCACAGGGAAGCCTGCCTGCACTGAGGTGTCTCCACGGTGTGGTCTTGGGCCAAGTCAAGAGCCTCCTCTCCATTTGCTGGCACTGCCCTCCCCAAAACACTCCCTGTGTCTGGAAGTGCAGCCCTCTGGTCTGCCCTTCATCCCTTGGTTGGTTGCTGTGTCAGGGCGGGAGCCCAGTTCCCAATGGATTCTGCCTAGGGACGTGAGGGGAGTCAGAGGCATGCCTGCCAGTCAGGGCCTGATTAAGACATTCAGAGGCTATCAGCACCATGCCCCTCCCATACTTGATTCAAAATGAAACAGCACGAGACCACCGAGCACAGAACTTACTTCCCTGACTGCTGCAACTAAGGGAGAGTCTTTCTGGGTTTCCCCGTGGCAAACATTAGACAAGGTCATCAAGCTTGAGCTGGACACACAGAGTGCCCTGCCTTGATGGGGCCGCCCCAGCCTAAACTGTCTCTTGTGTCAATCTGGAGCTGCTGCCGCAGACTGCCTTCCCAGCTCCAGAAAGGCCCGGGCCTTTCTCCTTGTTGTCTCGTGATTACGTCTACATGTGGTGCCTGAAGGTACTGGCTTCCACACTAACTCCCGGTGCCCTCCCAGCCTGCTGCCTCTCCTGGGGATTTTGCGATTTGACTCCTCCAGCCCACAAGTGCAGGCAAGGTTGCAGACATCCAGCTTCCCAGCTGATACATCCAGTCTCCAACTCTGCATCCTCATCAGGGCCCTGTGTGTCCCTCTCAAAGCAGTTTCAACCACAATCCCCTCACTTTGAAGTGCCACCCACGGACAGGCACAGCCCTCAACAAGTGACTCTCCATGCTGTGCCACCATAGCACCTTTTGGCTAAGGGTTGGACAGCTGTGGCGAGGACTGGCTACCGCCTCCCTTCTGGGGACCACCGGTTGGTCTAAGATGCAGAGGGGTGCTGCACCACAGTCCAGCACAGTCCTGCAGAGGATCGGCCAATCCCTTGTCGGCTACACATGCTGCATGCATCACCTCACACTCCGTCACTTCCCTCCTCTCTTTGCTCATGGCCTCCTGTTCACCCTGAAGGCTCATTTTGCCGAATTGCCTCTCGTTTTCGTGTGTGGCTTAGGATGTCCTTCCGCACTCCCCGATTACAGAGAGTCTCCTATATGGTTTCCTAATTCTTTCATACCTTTCCACTTTAAGGGTTGTCTCACGGATCTACTTGGAATTTGCCTTTGTGACAGGTGGGAGGCGTGACCCAACTTTCCTTCTTTTCCCAAGTGGATACCCATTTAACGCAGCACCATTTATCTCTCCATTCTACTGCTGCAGAGAGGCACAGACGTGCGCCCAGCTGAGCCTCCCCTCTGTGGCTTCCTGGTGTTAAGTCCCTCCTGAAGCACGCCCCTTTCTCCCAGGAACCTCTAACTGACTCGGGGACCCTCAGCTCCCTGGGTGGCCCATGGCAGGTGGTGTGTGTGTTGGCAGGGAGGGGTGTGTTGGTGCTTTTGGGCAGGCTGCTGCCCTGGGTACCTTCTCAGGACATATTCTGGCCCACAGGGAACTTAGGAACCCTCACCCTGCTGTCTTAGCACCGTGGGAAACTGGGGACTGGTTTCTTCCCTCACCAAAATTACTTTATGTGTATGAGACAAAAGGAAGTTCATTTGTATGTTTCCTTCTGCACAGTCCGTATGGTCGGCTTTAGCCACACTTGAAATATGGCTATTGTCACATGTTGAACTCTTAGGTTGCAAAAATTTCTCTCAACTCTTTCCTTGATTTTTTTTTTTTTGGTAGTGTATTTGATCAATCAGGAATTTTAAGTTTTCTGCTTTTGTCGATGTTTTTCTAATGGACTTTTATGTTTTCATTTATAAGGACAGCCTTTTACATCCAAGTTATTAAAAACATTTGCCTTTATTTCCTTCTAATACAAATACAGTTTTCTTTTTAGAGTTAGCTCCTTTGTTAACCTACTAGTAGCGTGAGGGCACACGTGTGTGTACGTTTGTGTACATTTGGTTTGAGGTTTACTTAGTACCTTAATTTCCTCTAAATTTATAATTAATTATACTAATAATTTATTGCTGAATCCATTTTTTATGTTTTGATTGAAATTGCACTAAGTTTATGGATTAATTGGCAAGGATTGGCATCTTTACAATTTTCCCTTATAGACACATTTATTTAGATCCTCTGTCACTTAATGAAGTTATCTTTATAACGATCTTTCACATTTCTTTTGGTGTTTATTCCTACATATTTGTCTGTTTTTGTTGCTTTTGTGAATGGGCATGGTCCTTTCCTTCTCCTACAATGCTATGCTACTTCGACTCTGCTGTCCTTATCCCAGTGCCAGCACACTGGACATATCTGTCTGCTGCTTATGGAACAGCAGTAAAAAAAGGGGGATGGTCAAGTGCCTCACTGTCATTATTCTCAAAGAGGAGAGAAGGGGAAAAGGACAAGGCATTAGGCCCTATTGTTCCACAAATGCTCTTTTCCTAGAACTCTCCCTAGAGATCCTTTCATTCTTTCATTTTACTTTTATATTTTCTTCCTCCCTCTCCCCTGGCAGTGAAGTAGTTCAAACTGGTTCTTCTGGTTTATTCAATCATGTTTCTTTAACCCTGGCAAAGTCTCCATTAAGTCTAACCATCAGTATTCTATTGTTCTTTGTTCTTGGTTTTCTGGATATGGGATGATTTTGAAGGAAGGAAAGGTAGTTTGATGGCTCAAGTTATTACCACAGGTAAGCACTCCAAATAACCTTGTCACACAACTCGCCTCTGAATAAATATTTGCATCTCGTAGATACCAATTGTCAATGTGTAGATATAAATCCAGAATTCTGTATTTTGACTATCCAGGCCTTTAAATTGGGTAGTAGATGGATTTGGTGACTTCTCAACTGTGGAGGACATGTAAAGGTAAGGGAAGTGATGGGGGGTGTTCCCACCAGCCTTCTGTCTCAGCCTTTTCTACTTTGCCACTTGGCCTGCCCATGTCTGACCTCACACTTTTTGTAGCGTGTGCCTGGGGAGGTGAGAAACTGATCTGGTCATTTCTAATACCCACCCACCTCTAGGGTTTTCATCTAGGGATTGATTTGAGCCAGGAGACATGTGGTTGGCTCTTCTTTCTTCTTCTCCCCTCTCTCCCTCCACAAAGTTCCTCTCTGATGGACACATCCTTTAGGTCCTGAGTTCTCACTACCTATAGCTTGCAGCAAAGATCTATGGTCAGAGTCTTCCAGGCCTGCTTCCTGATATGTAATGAGAACTTTTGGAATTTAGGAAAACTCTAAATTGATGGTTATGAATTTTAAAAATTAGCCTTGAGAACTCTAAGTTTCTTGGACTAGATATAGGCAGTAACTTGCTTCTCTTTGTGTGAGGTTATAATCCCAATTACTTAGTCTTAGTGGTGAATAGGCTATACAAGAACCGTTATTTACAGGAGGAATTATATATGGTCTGATTAAATTTTTTATGACATTATCCCTGTTATATGCTAAAGGGACTGCACCAGATCAGGGTTAATAATGGGCAGAGACACAGGGGGCCAAATGGACAACTAGGACACTGCCCTACATGTTTGTCTCAGTCCTCAGGGGCTAGAACAAAGACAGATGTATGTGGAGTTAGGAAGCTCTGGAAAGCATAACATGATATCCATAGGGCTGGGCAAAGACAGGTCAACCAATTCTTTACATTTTACTTTAAAATTTACTTTATTTTAAAAAATAGGTAACATCCTAGTGGTTCAAAATTCAAAGGATAACAAAGGGTATACGTTGAAAATCTCCCTCTCACCTCTCTGTCACCACTACCCAGTTTTGCCCCACCAGAGGCAATGTTATTCAGTTTCTTGTGCAGCATTCTAGAGAGATTTTATCTCTCTCTTTGTCTATATAGATATATAGATAGATAGATAGATATAAATATATAGATGTAGATGTCTCTCTCTCTCTATAGTATTCATATGTATATATAGAGATTTTAAATATATTTATATAATATGTTCACATATACATAATCTTGTCAATCCTTTGATATTACTACATAAAAAATTTGCTTTTTAGTTCAGAGCTGAATAGTATTTTATTGCAAAAATATGCCATAATTATTTAGTCAGTCCCCATGTGTGGATATTTAGGGGTTTTTTTTCCCATTTTTCCTTGATATTACAAATAATGATTCAAGGCTTATACATATTTCTTTTTCTTCTCTTCTTCCGTTCCTCTTTTCATCCACCCAATTTTGGTTGATTAAATTATATTTCTTAGTGTGTAGCTTTGTACTGCTCAACATAGGTAGAACCCTGTCGCCAGATTTGTCTGCTTTAGATGGTATCTTTTGACTCCAGCTACTAAAGATAAGAACATCAACATATTTACATTACCTCTCACCTTCTTTTTCTTTCCTCTCCCAATTGTTGCTAATTATATCAGTTCTACTACATCTGGGTTTCTCACCATTATATTTGCTCTGTAACCATAATCACCACATTTGTTTAGGCCTTCGTCCTAAATTTACATAGATTTGGCACTAATTGCTATACTTTTGCTATAGTTTCTTTCTTCCCTGTTTTTCTGTCACTTTCACCTTCATCTCTGTGATTAAATTTCTTCTACATTTTCCCTGAGGCCCGATAGCTTATATTTCAGTTCATTCTTGTCTTGCCATCCCTTTCTTGAGTTCTTGCTCAATTGCTTCATTAAACTTTCTAATTCATGGTGAAATATTTGGTGACAATTTTCATCTACTTTTTCCCAGATGATTTTTCTTTATCTGCCATACATTTTCCAGGTCCCTTTTCTCGTGTATTACCTGTGTTTACCTCTTGTGCCAGTTCCATTTTGATTCCCCATCTTTAAGAAATATCAGGTTTTATTAAACCAGTTATTTGCAGAAGGTTCATCTAGGACAAGGACCAGGATTGTCTTTCCTGATGCCCCAAATTTTCCTTATGGCCCAAGTCATTAGAGAGAGGTAGCTGTGGGGTTGTTGAAAGTACAGTCTCTCCTCTTCCTTGCTGCTCTGGGGTAGACTCATCTCCAATGCTACCTTGGGGACAGATTACTTCCTGCAAATATGACCTGTCTCTGTGACTCCTTATTTGGCCCAATCTCTCTATGCTTCTTATTATGGATCTCCTGCTCCATGGTGGCTCCTGCTATCAACTTGTGCATGCTTCTTATCTTTAAGAAATATACAAATTTGTTAAGAGGGTAGATCTCACATTAACTGTTCTTACCACAATAAGAAAAAGAAAGAAAGAAAGAAAGAAATATACAAACAGTCTCTCCCCTTTCTGGAATTTGGTGTTGTCTAGTGACTGACTCGAGAATGGAGAATCACAGCTACAGCGTCTCTGGAAAATTAACTGAACAGGCTGTCAATCATAAAACCAATTTACAAATTCAAGAGATGCTCTCTGTGAAGAAGTTAG
Source organism: Diceros bicornis minor (assembly GCF_020826845.1). NCBI lineage: Eukaryota > Metazoa > Chordata > Mammalia > Perissodactyla > Rhinocerotidae > Diceros > Diceros bicornis. The sequence goes on along the minus strand of NC_080781.1, from coordinate 94,674,910 downwards.
ATCTAGTAGACTGCCAGGCTTGGTTCAGACAGAGCCTCTAGTCAGGCCCAGGAAAACAAACAATTCCATGTTCTCTGCCAGGCTTCCTGAGCTTTCTCACTACACGGCGCAGGGGGCAAAGGAACACACAGCACAGTTTCTTCCTGTCCTGTCAACTGAGCTTGTGTCAATTAAGAGAAAAATGAGGGACACAAAAGATGCTTAAATCACATTCTCTTGCATCTTTAGTTGAAGTGGCTTTTTGTGATTAATTTTCTTAGCAGGTATTACACTTCTTTGTATTTGCTGTTTCCTTTGCCTGTATTCCCCACTAGATGATAAGCTCTATGAACACAAGAATGGTGCCTGTATTGTTTACTATTGAATCTCCATCTTCCTCACACATAGTTACTGCTCAGTGCCTACTCAGTTTGATTGTCTAGTGTTCAAGCTACAATTCTGGCTCTGGATAAGAGTTTGTGCTTCTCTATATATTTGTGAAATATCTTCAATAGGTGTATAGTATGTTTGCAAAGAGAAATTTTTTTAAAAAATGTGTTAAACAATATTTACAATATCATCCTAATTAATTTTAAAAATGCAGATGCATGAAAAAGACCAGAAAGTTACACACTCTGTCTCTTGAGGTCCTGTTCTCAGGTCTTTTCTCTTTCCAGGAATCTCATCCACTGCCATAGCATCAATTATCATCAAATGTTAATGACTTACAAGTCTATATATCCTGAGTTTAAGATTAATTTATTTGATGCCAATAGATTGCATATCCCACAGATATCTCATGTTCAACATATTTGAAATTGGAGTCGGCATTCCCCAGTCCCACACCAAAACTGTTCACCCTCCTGTATTCCCTGTCTCGGTGAACACAATCAACACCCACCCAACTGCAGCTGCCAGAAATCTAGTCGTTATTGACTCTCCCTCATCCTATATTGCTAGCTTGTCTCAAAGTCCCATTGATTCCACTTGATTAATGTTTTTTATAAATGTTAATATTTATCAGAACAATATGTACACGTGATAGCAAAGCAATTAGCAGAAAGTTTATTATAAAAAGGAATAATTTCCCCTCCTGCTCTTCCCTAGACTCAGGACCACTCTCTAGAATCCAGAGGCAACTTTTCTTAACTTTTCTGATTTTAGCTTCTTCTGATGTAGAGGTTCTCAATCAGGGGTGATTTTGCCCCCACCCCCACCACCCAGGGACATTCATCAGTGTCTGGAGACATTTTTGATTGTCACAACTGAGGACAAGGGCACTACTCACATCTTGTGGGTAGAGACCAGGGATCCTACAATGCACAGGACAGTCTCCAGCCCAAAAAGTTAATAGTGCCAAGACTGAAAACTGTTCTTATAGTTATCTTCAAAATGCCAAAAATGTACTTGTACCCCTAACAACCTTATGATATGAAAATAGAACAATTTAGCTCATTTATCTTACAATCGTTCCTCCCCCTCTCTTATTCTCAATGTTTAAAATGTTATTATTATTTTAGTTTAATCATACAGTCAACAATTATTTATTGAGCACCGTTGTGTGCCAGGCACTATTCAAAGCATTTAGAATTTCGTAGCAAGCAAAACAGAGATGGCCTTTATTAAGCTTGCTTTCTTGTGTAGGAAATAGGCCATAAAACCAACTAAAATAAATAAAGGAGCTAAATTTAACTTTAAATGACATATATAAACCTTTATTTTGCTTCATAAAATTCCACCAGGATTTGTACACTTTTCACTTTATAAAATGAAGATATCAGCTTTGCCATCTTTTCTTCTTTTATCTTCTTCTACATCCTACATTCTGTCAGCTATATTTTATTTAGTCTCACGCTTACTTGAAATCTCATCCCCACAGGTGATATGTTAGTCATTTTCTAAAACTATACAATATAGATTTGAGTGTTAGGACATTACTTGGCTCAGCAACGAGCAGCATTTGTATAGTCAAAATCATCTAAATACTGGTCATGATTTTCAACACATAGAGTTGAAAGCAGAAAGCTTTAATGGGAGACTTGGTTGTTATAGAACATAATGTAAAAGTAAACTGGAACTTACTATATATATGTATGTGTATGTATATATACATATATATACACATTATATATATACATATATATATGGCTATATAAAGCAGAAACTTCAGTAGCGTTCTTTTCATTAGAAGGGCAAGCTCCCCTTGCTTTAACGACCCCATGAAGGCGCCCTTTAATGATGATACCACCTGACTCCTCGAGATTCTTTCACAAGTTCAACCTAAGACTTTTTTGGGGTGTGGGAGGGTTGCCTTTGTATCCATTTGGTCACTTCAGACTGTTCTGGGAGTCATGTAGCCATGGTCTACTTATCTACTACCTTCTGGTGTTGTAGAGCTAGGTGTAAATTATAAACCAATTTTATCAGGCTATGAATGCATCTTACTCTGGGAATATATACCTAGTAACTTAGGAGCTAGTTCAAGTCTGCTGCATCCTACATGGCATGGTCAGATCCCAGAGACACTTGGGATTAGCTTTTGATTCAATCTAGCCCACTATGGTTGCTTAGAAATGTTTGGAATCCAAGGTCAAGGCACTTAAGGGATACTATTCTTAGATTCAAGACTCAATAGATTCTTTTTCTTTATACTCCGTCAAATGCTAGACTCACTCTCTATCTTAATTTGCTGCATATTTGGATCATGTACACTTTTTTGTTTTGTTTTGTATATCTGTTGTCTATTGCTGAATAGCAAACCACTCCAAAACTCAGTAGCATAAACAGCCATCTTATTTGCACATTATTTTGTGGATCAGGAATTTGCACTGGACTTATCTGAATGATTCTTCTCCTAGTATTGCCTGAGGTCATTTATGTGGTTGAAGTCAGCTGGCAGATCAGGTAAGGGCTGATTTTCCTGTAGCTAGAGTTGCCAGATATAGCAAATAAAATTACAGGATGCCCAATTAAATTTGAATTCCAGATAAATAATTAATAATTGTTTTAGTATAAGTATGTCTCATGCAATATTTGGGACATATTTATACTGAAAAATGTTTATCTGAAATTCAAATTTTACAAAGTTCTGTATTTTATCTGGTCACTCTTCCTAGGAGTCCTCAGTTGGAGCAGTTCATGTCTGTCCTACCTGGTCTCATCCTCCAGCAGGTTAGCCTGGGCTTTTGTATATGGTGGTTTCAGAGCAGGAAGAATGCAAGCCCCACTGAAAATGCACTGTTCAAGCTTCTTCATGGGTCATGTTTGCTAATGTGTAAACTGGCCGAAGCAAATCACATGGCCAGGTTGAGTCAATGTGGGAGGGGACTACACAATGCTATGGATACAAGGAGGCATGGTTCATGGGGGGCCATTACAGTAATATTTTCTTAGACGTTCCTCTAATTGTTTTTCTTTCGTTATTTCCCTATATTACACCCTCTAATTTTTCTAACCTTCAATTGATTTTACCAAGTCCTCTTTTGTTCATGAGCTCACTCACTACCTCAAATCCTCTGTCATCTTGCTCCACTTTGTTCTGGTCAACCAGGGCACTCTGTTTAGCTGTCATCTTAAAACTAACCTTTATTGCTTTCCCAAGTTGGGATCACCATTTCTTTGATTCCATATTTACCTTTGACTTGATTACTATCTTGTTTTGTTGGAGTACATGTTCAAGAGACTTCCTAAGAGAAGGTCCACAGGAGGTAAACTTTTTGAGTACTTTCAGTTCTGAAAACATCTTTATTGTCATCACATACCTACTTGATATGTAGGTATGCGTGTTTAGAGATGGAATACTAGAGAAAAGCATATTTTCTAAGGACGTGAAGGCGTTTATACAACATTGACATTTAGCATCCAGTATTACGAATAAGAAGCCTGATGCCAGTCTGATTTGAGGATGATTTTCCCTCTACCCTCGAAAGATTTTAGCATCTCCTTGTAACTTTATTACTCTAAAATTTCTTGAGGATAAGTCTAGGTGAGTGTCCTTTTTTATTGATTGCATTGGGCACACAATGCACCTTTTTTTAGTTAAAAAAAGAAATACAGAGAAAAAATAATGAAGAACTATGTATAAATCATGTATAAATAACAACAAACATTAACACTTTGTTGTATTTGTTTATAATCTTTTTATTAATAGATAAAATTAAACTACATAAAATATTGTTAGGATCACATTTTCCTCCATCTCTTCCCAGAGGCACTTGATATTGTAAAATTGATGTCCATCTTTCAGTACCCATTTTTAATTTTGTTATAAACATATGTATCCAAAAAATATATAGTATTGTTTCATATGCTTAAAATTATATAAATGGCATTATACTTTCTACAAATATCAAATATCTTTCTACAAATCGCTTATTTCACTCAACATTAAGTTTCTGAGAATTGTCTAGACTGATATATAGATACCTAGTTCACTCATTTTTACCACTTTATAAACTCTATTGTATAAATATATGACATTACTTATTCAAAAACCTACAGCAAACATCAACCTTATTGCTGAAGCATTGACTATTAAAATCAGAAACAAGACAAGTATGCACTGTATCATCAATACCGTTGTTCTGAAGGTCCTTGACAGTGCAGTGAGATAAGAAAAAGAAACGAGCTATAAATATTGAATAGGAAGAGATAAAACTGTCATAATTTGTAAACTATGATTGTCTACTTAATAAGTTAGAAAGAAAAAAGAGGCAAAATAATAAAATTAATAAAAGAGTTCACCAAAAAAGCCTAACTATAGAGTGACAATGTTACATCAAGAGCTTTTATACAAAGCAGCAATAATTATTAATTATTACATTTATTTTTGAATAGGAAATATATACATGTGTGCAAAATTAAAAAGGCACAAAAGACAGAAAAAAATGAGTCTCTTATGGACTTTTTCCCATGCAAACCGAATATGTCTGCCAGGAGGCAAAAAGTGTTATGCTTTTCCGGGGCTGGCCTGGTGGCGTAGTGGTTAAGTTGGCGTGCTCCGCTTTGGCCAACTTAACCGGCCCGGGGTTGCAGGCCCGGATCTCGGGCACGCACCAACGCACTACTTGTCAAGTCATGCTGTGGCGGCATCCTACATAAAGTAGAGGAAGATGGGCACGATGTTAGCCCAGGGCCAATCTTCCTTAGCAAAAAGAGGAGGATTGGCATCAGATGTTAGCTCAGGGCTGGTCTTCCTCACACACACACAAAAAAGTGTTATGCTTTTCTTAGTGGATCACTACAGACATAATCTATACTACATTAGAAAATGTAAAATCATACGAGAGTATAGAATGTTATAACATATAATATATTTAGGATAATATACACAACACAGTGTGCTCCAACTTGCTTTTCTCATACAAGTAAAGTAATTTTGGTGAGGGAAGAAACCAGTCCCCAGTTTCCCACGGTGCTAAGACAGCAGGGTGAGGGTTCCTAAGTTCCCTGTGGGCCAGAATATGTCCTGAGAAGGTACCCAGGGCAGCAGCCTGCCCAAAAGCACCAACACACCCCTCCCTGCCAACACACACACCACCTGCCATGGGCCACCCAGGGAGCTGAGGGTCCCCGAGTCAGTTAGAGGTTCCTGGGAGAAAGGGGCGTGCTTCAGGAGGGACTTAACACCAGGAAGCCACAGAGGGGAGGCTCAGCTGGGCGCACGTCTGTGCCTCTCTGCAGCAGTAGAATGGAGAGATAAATGGTGCTGCGTTAAATGGGTATCCACTTGGGAAAAGAAGGAAAGTTGGGTCACGCCTCCCACCTGTCACAAAGGCAAATTCCAAGTAGATCCGTGAGACAACCCTTAAAGTGGAAAGGTATGAAAGAATTAGGAAACCATATAGGAGACTCTCTGTAATCGGGGAGTGCGGAAGGACATCCTAAGCCACACACGAAAACGAGAGGCAATTCGGCAAAATGAGCCTTCAGGGTGAACAGGAGGCCATGAGCAAAGAGAGGAGGGAAGTGACGGAGTGTGAGGTGATGCATGCAGCATGTGTAGCCGACAAGGGATTGGCCGATCCTCTGCAGGACTGTGCTGGACTGTGGTGCAGCACCCCTCTGCATCTTAGACCAACCGGTGGTCCCCAGAAGGGAGGCGGTAGCCAGTCCTCGCCACAGCTGTCCAACCCTTAGCCAAAAGGTGCTATGGTGGCACAGCATGGAGAGTCACTTGTTGAGGGCTGTGCCTGTCCGTGGGTGGCACTTCAAAGTGAGGGGATTGTGGTTGAAACTGCTTTGAGAGGGACACACAGGGCCCTGATGAGGATGCAGAGTTGGAGACTGGATGTATCAGCTGGGAAGCTGGATGTCTGCAACCTTGCCTGCACTTGTGGGCTGGAGGAGTCAAATCGCAAAATCCCCAGGAGAGGCAGCAGGCTGGGAGGGCACCGGGAGTTAGTGTGGAAGCCAGTACCTTCAGGCACCACATGTAGACGTAATCACGAGACAACAAGGAGAAAGGCCCGGGCCTTTCTGGAGCTGGGAAGGCAGTCTGCGGCAGCAGCTCCAGATTGACACAAGAGACAGTTTAGGCTGGGGCGGCCCCATCAAGGCAGGGCACTCTGTGTGTCCAGCTCAAGCTTGATGACCTTGTCTAATGTTTGCCACGGGGAAACCCAGAAAGACTCTCCCTTAGTTGCAGCAGTCAGGGAAGTAAGTTCTGTGCTCGGTGGTCTCGTGCTGTTTCATTTTGAATCAAGTATGGGAGGGGCATGGTGCTGATAGCCTCTGAATGTCTTAATCAGGCCCTGACTGGCAGGCATGCCTCTGACTCCCCTCACGTCCCTAGGCAGAATCCATTGGGAACTGGGCTCCCGCCCTGACACAGCAACCAACCAAGGGATGAAGGGCAGACCAGAGGGCTGCACTTCCAGACACAGGGAGTGTTTTGGGGAGGGCAGTGCCAGCAAATGGAGAGGAGGCTCTTGACTTGGCCCAAGACTACACCGTGGAGACACCTCAGTGCAGGCAGGCTTCCCTGTGAGAGTTGCTCAGGAGATGGGCGGAAAGCCCCCAGGCCCACCCTGCGTTGGGAGTCGGCTGGGTGGACAACTGCCTGTGGCAGGACTCAAGTGGGATTCAGCAGAGTGCAGAGGAGGAAAGCGCGTGTTAATTTGGGACCCTGAGCCAGGAGAAAAGAGAAAATGCTCTGTCTTTGTGCTGAGATGAAAGAGGCTGAGCAATAAGGTGTCGCTCAAGACAGCATTGGCCAAGCAGGCTCCGCTGGGACAAGTGGATGCGGGAGCTGTCTGGAGGGCAATCCTACTTGGGAAAGAGATTCCTCAGCTCACCTGAGGCTGGCTTGGGAGAAAGGGGTGGTCACATTAGCAACTCAGGAAACAAGGCAGGGCCCCAGGGCCAGCAGAGGAAGCCCCAGCGGGTGTCTCAGTAATCACAAGTCACCCGCTGGCCATCTAAGGCGCCAGGGCCTGGGAAGAGGCAGTGTCCCTGTTCCAGGCTGGAGGATTGCCCAGAGTTGGTCCTGGGACCTAGCAGGCACTTATGCCCGCTGGTCAGCCCAAAGAGTGGGGCGGATGGGCACAAGCAGGACAGTTGTAACCCACCTGCAACCCAAACTCTGGGAGAAGGAAGAAAAAAAGTAAAAGAAAACTACGCTCTGTATGGAAGAGAGCAGCCAGAAGGCAGAGCACTTAGAGAGCGCTGATGCCCAGGGTACAGTGACCCAGAGCAGCATTCCAGGGAGACCAGGAGGGGGCACTGGGTGCAGAAGCAACACCGCCCAAGGGAGGCTTCTTGTTGACTGTGGTGGCCAGGGCTTTGAGGAAGAGGACCATTGCTTAACACATCAAAAACATGCAGGGAACCTGACTTTGGTGATGCAGGGGCTAAGGCTTGCTGGGAGCGGTCTGGAAATGTTGGGGAGGGGGTGGCAGAAGGAGTTGCCCAGATCCATGGAGTGGTTCAGTGCGCAGGGGTTCTTCCTTTCCTTCAAGGGGTGTCAGTATCTTGAATGGAGGGGATGGAGATGTCTCCCGATGGATCAAGGCCAGGCCAAGCCAAGCACCCTCAGCATCTGCCCTACCACCTCCACAGGGAGTCCATGGAGGGCTCCACTCTCCCCTTCCTGGATCCCACCAAAGGTACCGGGGATCGAGCAGAGAGGACGTTCCCCCAGAGGAAGCAAGGGCCCACCCTTCTCACTCTGCCAGGAATTGGGGCTTGGGATCCCAAGGAAGGGAGGGGGTTTGGAAGTAGGCTTAACAGCTGCTTTGTAGGAGACAGAGAACTACACACTGTAGGCACTCAGCAAGTGGCAACCGTTATTGCTGTAATTGTGCACTGAATGCGCAGGGGTGGGCCGCCGAGTGGTCCCCAAGGACGCGAACAAACCCCAAGGATGCTGACGTGCCTCTCTAGGCCAGCAGCCAAGGAAAGACACCTTCACTGAGGGATTTCTCTGTATCTGGCACCAGGCACTGTGCTGCCCACTTCACAGGTGTCGTCTTAGTCTTCCCAACATTCCATCTTAATTCCACCAAAAGCCCCTCCACTCCCCCACCCCCGCCCCCAGCCCCTCATTGAGGCTTATCCTGAACACTGCAGCCCACCTCTCCTCCTGCCTCCTGTGAGCACTGTTAAGTGTGCAATTGTCAGGGAGCAAAAGCCCCAGTTAGTTAGCACTGATTGTGTATTTTTGTCTTTCTCTCCATGCAGACCATAGACTCAAGGACGAGTACCGCGGCTTGTTTTTGCCGATCAAAGCATACAACTTTATTGATGATACATAGAAATGCAGGCTTGGGTGGATGAGGTTAAGTCAGTAGAGCACATAGAAGGGGCGTGTACTTCTTGATGAACAGGTTCATTATCCATCAGCTCACATAGAAGAAAGAGTAAATGAAAAAGAATTCAACCTAAGCAGCAACAAATTGCATTTTCAGCACAAGCTCCGATATGTGTCTGGTCTCCACAAAACGGTCCAGCTTACACAGGGAGACCACCACAGGCAAGGTATCCCTTGTGACGCTATAACATGATGTTTTTTATCCACAGCTGGCAGCTGAAATCATCCCTTCACCGCAGGAAGAAGGCTGCAAGGGAGTAATTTACAATGTGCATTGCCTGCAGACTGCAGAACCAAGAAGTTACTCAGAGCTCCGTGGGAGCCCTGCCTGCCTGGCCACTAAGAGTGTGGTCCTCTGTTTAGCAAGTGTTAACTTTTACCCCATGAGGTGCTGATTGGCTAAGGCTGGATCTTCAGTAGCACCCACTGCAGATTCTTTGACCGAGAACACAAGGGTGCGTTCGCCCAACGGGTTTGGGGTGGATTCAGTCCCATTCTGTTCCAGATAGCCATTTAAGAGGCCAGGGTGTCTGGGAGAACCTGTCTGTTTCCGTTCCTGATAAAGAGGGACGTGAATGAGAGCAGCATTTGGGCACCCAGCAATTCCCCTGCCAAGACTGGCTTTTCAGACAAACCCATCAACGATTTCAAAACCTGAACCTCAGCACATCCACTTCCCTCTGATATCAAAGGAAACTTCAAGTCTGAAACGGACTTGGCAAGCATGTTATTAATAACTGTCATGCTTATTAACAAGTTTAATCCGGCCTGCTGCAGAAATGAGTTGCAGCAATGTGACACAGTCTCTCGACACACTTCATTGATGTACATCTTAATTTGGCCCTGATTTTCGACACTCGCGTTCAAGTTATTCAGGGCACATAATGCCTTCTCCTTAACAGCGGGGTCCGGAGTGCGGATCAGGTTTCCAACAATGGAGAGGCTGGCCAAAGGACTATTGATATCGTGGCTAAATGAAAAGCCAGCTTCCTTGGGCTGAGCAAACAACATTTTTCCCTGAATGAAAGGACACTTGGAGAGGTCAAGAACACAACTGAAATTTTTAATTTCTTATGCATCACAAAAAAATGCCATTGCCATTATGGAAATGGTAATTCTTCTTTATTGGGATATGTCCTCTTTGGAAGACCCTTGGTCCTTACTGCCCATGGTTCATGTCAGCCTCATCCCCAGGACTTTGCTTCTCCTGGATCTTTGACTACAGACCAGAGCCCTTACCGGTTCTCCTCTTTCTGAAGCTCCCTACTCTTCTGGTCTTTTCTTACTGTGGTTGCACCCTCCTCTGATTAGTGGGTAAACACTGTGGCAACTTCTAGCCCTGACCTTCAGAACTGCTTTCACTAAATCACCAGTTTGAGCACATACCACATCTATGACAATTCACCGAAGATTCTCACTCTTGAAAAAGCCATCTAGTTGTGGTGTTCTAGGGAGGAGATTGTTGGAAGTTATTTTCCTGGACACAAGATGCCCTAACTGCCATCCAACATGGACCTAGGGGCAATGAAAATACATAGAGCTTTGATATTAGTCTCTGCAGATAAACATGTCAGCAGTCAGGATACAAGAATATCAGTATTTCTCTTTCCTGATTTAGGGCCTTAAATTTTAAATGTTTCTTCCTTGGCATTTACCTCCCTTTGAGCTCATTCCTGCTGTTTCCTCAGAGGTACAGCATTTGACCTTTCCAGCACCAAAGTAAGAAAGGAGGAGAACAAAGGCTGGGGGAGGGAGAAGCTGAATTGCCTCTAGACCCTGTATTCTGACTCCTACATCCCTACCCTTACCCCTTATCTCCAGGATATCACACTGTGTGGAGCAATTTCCTTCCTCCCTTGCCTAGAGTTAGGTCTACAGCTAGACAGATAAGAGACAATAGAGATTGTTAGATGTACAGGCACGTAGATGCCCTCTCTCCAGAGTAAAAAATCTAGCTTTCAATTGTCTCCCATTTAGGTCTCAGGCACACCCCTCACCCTGCCCTTCAGCCACTTTCATCACCCTGCCCCTCCTCCACAAACGCCCACCTTTTCCACTCCCCTGTCCACCAGCCACTCTCTTGACCTCGCTCTCTCCCTTCAAATGCCCACTTTTCTGCTCTACTCTCATTTCTGCCCCATAAATATTGATGTTGCTTCCCCAGAGCCAAAAAGTATTGGGCTTAAGTAATGTTTTTCTGAAGACAGGATAGGAGTGGAAGAACAGGTTCTGGTTTCACACTTGCCTCTACCACCCCCTTGTGACCAGTTCAGGCCCCACATTTCCTTGATGGAACGCTCACTTGCTTCAGTTTCTACTAAATATCCTATAATTTTCTTCCTCTTCCTTCCTCTTGGATTGTGCTGCTCCCAGCAGACAGACAAACGAACCAACAGATAAGGGTCGGTGAACATTTAGTGCTGAGTGGTAGGCCACAGTTCCTACCTTTTACTGATTCAGGGCTCTGTCAAATGATTCTCACCTCTCACTCCCAGATCCCAGCACCAGCCTTCCCCCCGGCCCCATGCACCATTTAGAGAACTAAAATGAGTTGGTGGGCATCCTGGCGGTGTAGGGAAAGCTGACTCTGTCCCTTCGGGTCTCTGCTCCCCAACCCCACCCTGACCCCAAGACTCCCCAGGCAATACTCAGTCTCACACCAACCTGCACACAACCAGAGCAGTCTCTTCCTTCTTCACTCAGCTACAAACACATCTCTCTAAGGTCAACAGAGGCTGATGGCTGGACCAAAAAGATCACCTCTCCACAAGTCTTGGTCCCCTGAGATACATGTTACCAATGAGCCATGGTCCCCAAGTTCCCTTCCCACCAGCGGGATTAGCAGACATTTGGCCCTGTCCAAAACGTCCATGGAGACATTTGATCCACACCAAAAGGTCCTTGGAATTTGGTTCCATCAAAAATGTCCATGAGCATATTCGGTTCATGCCAAATGGTCCTTGATACTTGGCCCTGTCAAAAACGTCCATGAGTAGAAAACATCCTTAGGTTCAAATAGCCCATAATGTTTATTTATATTTTTGGTTTATAGGATTAATACATAAAAAATATCATCTGTTTTATTGGTCCAATAATTGTATTATGGCTATATTGCCAATAATAACCCTTCTTGCCTCGGTAGCCTAGGTGGTAATGGCCCATGGGGTTAGGTAGATGGGTCCTGGTTCGAATCTTGCAGGAGAGCAGGATTTATATTAACTATGTGTTAATATAACTGTAGGACCGAGGAAGAGTCCTACAGTTAGAGAAATGCACAGAGGACAACAAGTCGAAGATGGGATCTCGCAATGCATGGTGCGTTAACATGTCACTGGGCATTTGGTTGGATGTGGCTGGGTCGTTCAATAAGAGCAGAGTTTGAAAGGAGGAGCTTGGTCAGGCTGCTATGTAAAACGGGCAGCAAACACATTGACATAAACACTTTACAGAGCTTCTGGCTCGTTCGGGAGGGGTGAGAATGGATGTGGCTCTCTTACTACATAGCAGTCTCATGTAACAGCCACCATAGGGGGATACGAGGCATCTAATTAGTCCATTAGTCCCCCTACAACTATCCCATTGCCCAGGGTTAATGGGCAATGTTTCCCTTGAATCAATGTCCTATAGAGGTAAGATCAGGGTAAACTGCAAGAAGTATCTGCTGCTATTTGGAGAGGTTTTAGTGGGTGTGACTCCCACACTTACCTGCCAATCGGCAGTGGACCACCACACCCTCAGCTGGTGCCTACCTACTGGCTGATCCAGCCTGGCTGAACCAGGTGTGGAATCCATAAGACACCAGTGAGGTTTTCCCCTACCAGTAAACCAGTGACCATTGGTCAGACAGCTACAAAACAAAAAAAATGAATAACTCTTCTTCTGTTGCTTGGCAATATGACATCTTTATTTGAAAATTCCCAGCAGAATATGGCAGAAATAGTATACTCACAAAAAGAAAATAAAATGCTACATTATAGTGGTTTTCGTTACTATTTCCATTCCTTTAACAGAGATAGGAGTAAATGGTACTGCTGCTGTGAAGAGAGGAGAATCTGCAATGCCCGATGCACAACTAGTCAGGATCTGGATAACATTACAATCGTTCAAGATGGGACAGAAAAACATCCGCACAATGTTGGTGTTGAAAGAGAAGTAAGGATAACCTAAATAGGTTAAAACGTCATGTAGAAGAAGAACCAAATGCAACACCATCACAGGTACATGGAAGAACTCTTTGTGATATTCATGATGAAGAGGTCCTATTAATGCTACCAGAAAGAAACTCATTAAAGAGGTAAGTAAATAGAATTCAAAACAGATATCAACCTCCAAACCCAACTTCATTGCATGAAATTGAAATTCCAGAGGAGTATAAAATAACCAGATGTGGAGAACCATTTCTTACGCACAATTCCAGTGCTCAAGATGGTGAAAGAATTCTTACTTACACAACTTACGACAATATTTGATATTTAAGTGCCAGTACCACATTATTCAGTGATGGCACCTTCAAGATGGCACCAACACAGTTCAATCAGTAATTTACTGTGCATGGTACAGTATTGGGCTATACTGTGCCATTGATTTATGCACTAACATTGAAAAGGCAAGAAGACCCTTAAAGATATCTATATGAGAAAGTACTTGCATTTGCACGGGAAAGAAATTTTGACATTAACCCTTCATTGTGCATGATAAATTTTGAGATTGCAAATATGAATGCATTTCGACTACTCCTACCAAATACACAAGCAAAAGGATGCTTGTTTCACTTTTCACAATCACTGTGGCGAAAAATATCTTTGGGGGTCTAATATGTGAGTATATGATGATGAAAAATAACACCTGTAAGTGTGCACTCATGTTGTTTGGACTTCCATTTGTGCCTCTGGAAGATGTAAATGAAACTTTTGAGTACATTGTGGAGAATGCAGAAGAAAATTTAGATGATCTAATGGATTGTGTTGAGAGAATGTATGTTCGTGGAAGGCATGGCAGAGGCAGAAGACCAGAAGCTCCAAGACTTCCATCAAAAACTTGGAATGTTTATACATCGGTACTGAATGGTGATCACAGGATGAACAATGCAGTGTAAGGCTGGTATAGCAAATTTCAAAAGCTGATGGCAGTGCATCATCCTTCAATCTGGAGATTTACTGAAGAGTTAAAAGATGAACAGCAATGAACAAGTTATCACCCAGGTTTTCAGTGGTCACATTCAAATACAGCCACCAACTTCACAATGATACCGACAAAGTCAAATTTGTATAACTAAAACTGTTGACAGATATAACAAATATAAAGCCAATAATCAGGTCGATAGCAGGTCGGCCTGATGGCATAGTGGTTAAGTTCACACGCTCTGCTTCAGCAGCCCGGGGCTCGCAGGTTCGAATCTCAAGGGCTTGATGCACCACTCATCAAGCCATGCTGTGGTGGCGTTCCACATACAAAATGAAGGAAGATGGGCACAGCTCAGTGACAATCTTCCTAGGCAGAAAGAGGAGGATTGGCAAGAGATGTTAGCTCAGGGCCAGTCTTCCTCACAAAAGAAAAAAAAATCAGGTACCTATATACTTGAGAGCAATTGTTCATCAACTTAAGAAAAACCCTGCCAAACTTCATGACCAGGAAGAACAAGGATAAATGTGAAATCCAAAATTCATAGTGAATTACAATAAAAATAACAAATACAATTTTAATGAAGTTAAGTGTTTGTATTATTTAAAGAATCATGGACCAAATGTCTCAATGGACATTTTGGACGGGACCAAATCTCAAAGACCTTTTTGGCATGGACCAAATGTCTCTATGGATGTTTTAGACAGGACTAAATATCAAGGACTTTTTTGGTGTGGACCAAATATCTCCACAAACATTTTGGACAGGACCAAATTTCAAAGATCTTTTTGGCAGAAGTAATATATGAAGAAATGATGGTTAAGAATTTTCTGAACTTTCCAAAACATCAAGCCACATATTCAAGAAGCCCTTCAAATCTCAAGCAAGATAAAGTTTTAAAAATCACATCTATGCACATTATATAAAACTACTGAAAACCAAAGACAAGGAAAATATTTTAAAATCAGCCACAAAACAAAAACCTCAGACTACCTTCAAAGAAGCAACAATTACCTGATAGCTGACTTCTCAACAGGAAAAAATGAAAGCCAGACAATGAAAGAATATTTTTAAAGTGCTGAAAGAAAATTACTGCCAACTTAGATTTATATGTCCATAGACAATATCCTTCACCTATATAGGTGAAATAACGGCCTTCTCAGACAAAAGAAAATCATCACTAGCAAATTCATACTAGAAGAAATACTAAAAGTTGTCCTTCAGGCAGAATAAAAATTTATCTTCCTACAAAGCAAGAAAAAAAGAAGCACAAGGGAAAGAGTAATTATGTGGGAAGATCTGAACAATTTTTGACTATATACAACAATATAAGAATGTCTTGAAATATTGAAATACATGGAGAATTAGGCTGAAAATATATAGAAAGTTGGAATACATGACAACAATGGCAGATAAATTGAGGTGAGGATAAGTGGAGTTAGTATTTTAAGTCCTGTGAGTTATCTGGGAAGAGAGTAAAAGGATCAATTCATAGTAGATTTTGAAAAATCAAGAATGTGTGCTGTAATTTATAGGGTAACCACTAAACAATAGTAAATTAGTACAACTTTCAAGCTAATAGAGAAAAAGGGAATGATGAAAAAATCTCAATACATCCAAAAGAAGATGAGAGGAAAGAAACTGGAATACAGAGTAGGCAGGTCAAATAGGAAGCTTCAAATAAGATAGGAGATTAAACCCTAAATGTATGAGAAATTACATTAAATAAAAACAGACTAAATGCTTCAATTCAAAATAATACTGCAAGATTGGATAAAAGTAACAAAACCCGCTATATGCTAGTCACAAAAGATACATCTAAAACTTAAACATATAGAAAGTTTGAAAGTATAAGAGTGGAAAATATATACTAACCAAAAGAAAGTCAGTGAAAGTATACTAACATCAAATAAAACGGGCTTTAAGTCAAAAAGTGTCACTCCGGATAAAGATGGATACTCCATTAGGAAAAAATTGTATAGTTCACCAGAAAGATACAACAATTCCAAATTTGTATGCATCTAACAACATGACTTTAAAATATATAAAGCAAAAATGAACAGAACTATAAGAAATAATAGAGGTCCCCAATTATAGTGGGAGATTTTAACATACTTCTTTTCATGGCTGACAGAATAAGCAGAAAAAAAATAGCAGAGATACAGAAGATTTGAACATTAGCAAATTTGACCTAGTTAATTCAATCCCTGATTGGCATAATGCTACACTCAACAACTACAAAAGATACATTCTTTTAAAAAACATATGGACTATGTATAAAAATTGATCATATACTGGGCCATAAAGCAAGTTTTAACAAATTTCAAAAGATTAAAATCATACAGAGTCTGTTCCCTAACCACGGTGCAATTAACTAGAAATAAATAATAAAAATATAACTAAAAATCCTCATATTTTTGGAATTAGGAAATGCATTTCTAAATAACCCATGGGTCAAAGAAGAAATCGTAATTAAAATTAGAAAACATTTTGCATGGGATGGTAATGAAAATATTACATTCAAAGTTGTAGAGAATAGTCTGCTTCTGGCTATGATGGTCTACTACTAGAAGAACAATCTTTCCACTTAGAAGGACAAGAAAAGCTGAAAAATAAATTGTTATTATATTTAAACAAATTAAATTGCTTAAAGACATTGGAGAGCTACCAAAGCAGGCAGGATTTGAGAGAAGGAAACTCTGGAGAGAAGGGAAACTCAATGAGACGAAATGGACGTTTGACATGAATTTTCTCCTTGAGGCATTTGCCAATTCATTATCAACATAGGTGGAGAGACTGAAAAAGAAGGTGCCAAGAGGCAGAAAACCTGAGTAGAGATTTCAGCAGTTACACAGAGCTAAGGATTCAAAATCTAGAACTCAGGGCTAACTATACAGCAAGGATTTGATGGGCTAAGATCCTGGAGAAAAGGAAATTACAAAGAAATGAAATGGGCAGTCTGAGCTAATTTTCTCCTTGCAGCATTCCCAATTCTTAATAGGTGTAGAGCTAGAAGCAAAGAAGCCAAGTAGAAAGAAACAATTAAGAGGCTGGGAAGATAAACAGAGCTATTGTCAGCTTCATAGTGCAGGCAAGATAGAAATTGGAGTTTGGGGACTTCCAGGGTTGGGGGACCTGATGAGCTTCCCACGCTGTCGGTTAGAACCCCTAGCAGTAATGGTGAACTGGAAATAGAATAGGTCTGACAAAGATTGAAATCCAACCTCAAATTAGTTCAATTCTTGATTGGCTTAAGGTAATTTACTGCTAAAATGCCTTCCCAAAGCTAAAGAAAATTCTCTACAAATCAAGAAAATGTCATCTAGATTTTCTAGATTTTTTTATTCATAATGTTAAGCATTCAAACAAAAGCATACAAAGAAACATGACAGACAGAAATTTTTGTAAAGGAGGAAAAGAAACCAAGAGAAAAAGAAATAGACAATAGACCTATAGAAGATCAAACTATTAGAGGTATCAGGCATAGACTTTAAAATAATTGTGATTAATATGTTCAAGAAAATAGACTACAAGATAAATAATTTCTCCCAAGAACTGAAAATGTGAGGGAAAAAAGAATCAAATGGAAATTCTAAAACTAAAAAGTATAATAGTGATTTTCAGTTTCAACTCCAACATACAAAAAGCTTGGAAGTCCTCACTACCCTCCTCATAATAAAAAAGATGCTGAACAAATGGAAAATCAACAACTTTTCTAAGATCTATCAGAGAATTAAGGTCACAGGACAAACCAACACCCCAAAATCTGGAGATACAGGCAGAATCACAGCTAAGACAATCTTACTTGAAGCAGAAGGCTCTGGAGCCAGTAACTGGTTAGAACATTTAAATGGCAATTTTGATTAATTGCTAAAGGTTAAGTGTGAACTAGCTTAAGAGCTAAAAATTTATAGGGGGGTGCTTTTGGGGAGAGTCCTACACTTTCATTGATTTTACCTCAAGGAACCCCAACAGGTTCTCACAATGAAGATCAGAGAAAAATTCCCTTGTGTTTCTGACAGGGGAGGGAAAAACAACCACTGTGAATTAAGCCCAGGGGAAAAGTAGCCATTTTGAAATACATCCAGAGTGTTCTCCATAACAAAGGCTGTCCTGAAAGGGAAACTACTTTACCAGGGCCTTATCTGACCTGGGGGAAGAACACCTAGCCAGCTCCAGCCCCTTCTAGACTTCCTGTCTCATGTAAAGGGAGAAAAAAAGCACCATTAATCAACTGGATCTAATTAACATATGTAGAATACTTCATCCAACAGCAGTAATAGAATACACATACTTCTTAGGTTCACATGAAATATTCACCAAGACAGACCACATTTTAGGCCATAAAACACACCTTAACAAGTTTAAAAGAATAGAAAGCATACAAAGTATCCTCTCAGACCACGTGTAATTAAATTAGAAATCATTACCAGAAAGATAACTGCAAAATCTCAAAATATTTGGAGATTAAACAACACACTCCTAAATAAAACATGGTCAAAGAAGAACTCTAAAGAGAAATTTTAAAATATTTTGAACTAAATGAAAATGAAAATACAACTTATAAAAAATTGTGGTATGCAGTGAAAATAGTGCTTAGAGGGAATTTATGAAATTTAATGCATATATTAGAAAACAAGAAAGACATAAAATCTATAATCTAAACTTTCACCTTAGAAAACTAGAAAAAAGAAGAGCAATATAAACCTAAAGCAAGCAGAAGAGAAGAAATAATCAAAATTTGAGTAGAAGTCAATAAAATTGAAAACTGAAATTAATAGTGTAAATCAATGAAACCAAAAGCTGGTTCTTTGGAAGAATCAATAAAATTGATTAACCTGTAACCAGGCTAACTGAGAAAAAAAGAGAAGATACAAATTACTTATATTGGAAGTGGAAGACAAGTCATCATTATTGATCCCATGGATGTTAAATGGATAATAAAGGAATATTATGAAAAACTCTGTGCCCACAAATTGGACAACAGATGAAACTGACCAATTCCTTGAAAGACACAAACTACCAAAACTCACACAAGTAAAAATAGATCTTTTAAATAGGCCTATATTTATTAAAGTAATCTAATCAATAATTAATACCCTTCCAAAAAAGAAAAGACTAGGTACTGATGGTTTCATTGATGAATTATACCAAACATTTAAAGAAGAAACGATACCAGGGCTGGCCCCGTGGCTTAGCCGTTAAGTGTGCGTGCTCTGCTACTGGCGGCCCGGGTTCGGATCCCAGGTGAGCACTGACACACCGCTTCTCTGGCCATGCTGAGGCCGGGTCCCACATACAGAAACTAGAAGGATGTGCAACTATGATGTACAACTATCTACTGGGGCTTTGGGGAAAAAAAAATTAAAAAAAAAAAAAGAAATGATACCAATTCTTTATCACCTCTTCTAGAAAATAGATACATAGGGAACACTTCGTGATTCATTCTACAAAGCCAGCACTACTCTAATGCAAAAACTAGACAAGGATATTATAAGAAAGAAAAACTATAGACCAATGTCTCTCATAAAGATTGATGCAAAAGTCCTCAACAAAATATTAGCAAATTGAATCCAACAGTGTATAAAAAAAATTATACACTATGACCAAGTGGGATTTATTCCAGGTATGTAAGACTGGCTCAACATTAGAAAATCAATTAATGCAATCCATCACATCAACAGGCTAAACAAGAAAAATTATATGGTCATATCAATAGATGCAAAAGAAGCATTTAACATAATCCAACACCCATTTATGATAAAAACTTTTAGAAAACTAGGAACAGAGGGGAATTTCCTCAACTTTAGAAAGAATATCTACAAAAAACCTACAGCTAACATCATACTTAATGGTGAGAAACTACATACATCCCCCCTAAGATCAGGAACAAGGCAAGAATGATCCCTCCCACCACTCCTATTCAACATTGTACTTGAAGTACAATTAAGACAAGAAAAAAAATAAAATGTATACAGATTGAGGAGAAAGAAATACAACTATCTTTTGTCCTCAGAGAATATGATTATCTATGTAAAAAATTCCTAGAAATTGACCAAAAAAAACTCCTGAAACCAGCAATTGATTATAGCAAAGTTGCAGAAAACAAAGTTTATATACAAAATTCAACTGCTTTCCTATATACCAGCAATGAACAGTTGAAAATCTAAATTAAAAACACAACACCATTTACATTAACATCAAAAATAAGAAATACTTAAGCATAAATCTAACAAAATATGTACAGGATCTATATGAGGAAAACTATAAAACTCCAGTGAAGGAGATCAAACAAAATCTAAATAAAGAGATATTCCATGATCGCGGATAGGAAGACTCAATATTGTTAAGACGTCAGTTCTTTCCAACTTGATCTATACATTCAACATAATTCCAATGAAAATTCTAGCAAGTTATTTTGTGATTATCAACAAACTGATTCTAAAGCTTATGTGGAAAGGCAAAAGATTGAGAATAGCCAACATAATACTGAGGAAGAACAGCAAAGTCAGAGGTTGCCACTACCTGACCTCAAGATTTACTATGACTCTACAGTAATCAACACAGCATGGTATTGGTGACAGAATATTCAAATAGATCAATGGCACAGAATAGAGAGCCCAGAAATAGACTCAAGCAAATGTAGTCAATTGATCTTTGACAAAGGAGCAAAGGCAATCCAATGGAGAAATTCAGTTAATGGTACTGGAGTAATTGGATATTCATAGGGCAAAAAAAAAAAAAAAGAACCTGGACACAGATATTACAGCTTTCACAAAAATTAACCCCAAATGGATCATAGAAGTAAATGTAAAACTATAAAACTTCTAGAAGATAACATAGGAGAAAATCCAGGTAACCTTGGTGATGAGTTTTTAGATACAACCAAAAGCATGATCCATGAAAGAAAAATTCATAGGTTGGACTTTACTAAAATTAAAAACTTCTGCTCTGCAAAAGAAAGAGAATGAAAAGACAGACCACAGACTGAGAGAAAATATTTGCAAAACACATATCTTATAATGGGCCTGTATTCAAAATTTTTTTAAAAACTCAAGAAAACAAAAACCCAATTTAAAAAATGGGCAAAATATCCGAACAGGTACCTCACCAAAGAAAATACACAAATGGCAAATAAGCATAGGAAAAGATGCTCCACATGAAATGTCAGGAGGGAATTGCACCCACCACAAAGAAGAAATGGTAACTATGTGATGGAGGTGGTAGTTAACATGATGGTGATAACAATTTTGCAATTTATAAATGTATCAAATCAACATATTGTACACCTTAAAATTACACAATGTTATGTGTCAATTATATCTCAATAGAGCTGGGGGAAAAATAAAACAAAAAAGAAAAAAAGAAGGGAATTGCAAATTAAAACAACAATGAGATACCATCATACACCTATTAGAATGGCAAAAATCCAAACAACTGATAATACCAAATGGTGGTGAGAATGTGCAACAGGAACTACTCTCATTCATTCCTGGTGGGAATGCAAAATGGCATAGCCAGTTTGGAAGACAATTTGGCAGTTTCTTATGAGACGAAACATAGTTTTGCCATATGATTCAGCAATCACTCTCCTAGGTATTTACACAATTGAGTTGAAAATATATATACACACAACAACCTGCACCCAAATGCTTATAGCAACTTTATTCATAATTGGCAAAAACTAGAAGCAACCAAGATGACCTTCAATAGGTTAATGAATAAACAAACTGTGGTACATCCATATAATGGGATATTGTTCAGTGATAAAAAGAAATGGGCTATCAAGCCATGAAAAGACATGGAGGAACTCTAAATGCGTATTGCTAACTGAAAGAAGCCAGTCTAAAAAGGCTACATACTATATGATTCCATCAATTGCTATTCTAGAAAAATCAAAACTATAAATACAGTAAAAAGAACAGTAGTTGCCAGGGGTTTGAAAGGGATGAATAGGTGAAACACCATGGATTTTTAGGATGTGAAACTATTCTGTATGATACTGTAATAGCCAATATAAGACATTATACTTTTGTCAAACCCATAGACTATACAACACGAAGAGTGAACCTTGATGTAGACTATGGATTTTATTTAATAGTAATGTATCAATACTGGATCATTAATTGTAACAAATGTACTACACTAATGCAAGATGTTAATAACATGCAAAACTGGCAGGGGAGGGGCTGTATGGAATCTCTCTGTACTATCTGCTCAATTTTTCTGTGAATCTAAAACTGTTCTAAAAAATAGTCTATTAATAATATATATATATAATTTAAATGAATGCAATTGATGGGATTAATAACAAGTTTGAAACAGTTAAAAGAGGGAATTAGTGATCTGAAAGACAGATCCATAGAAAATATACAGACTAAAGCAAGAGACAAAGAGATAAAAATACAGTTGGCACTTTTTTGTAAAGGCCAGATAGTAAATATTTTAGGCTTTGCCGGCCTTGTAATCTATATGGCAACTACTCAAGTCCACATTTGTAGAGCAAAGGCAGTCACAGACAATACATAAATAAATGAATGTTGCTGTGTTCCAATAAATCTTTATTTACAAAAACAAGTGGTCAGCCCACAGGTCAGAGTTTGCTAACCTCTGATCTAGGATCACCGCTATAAGAAGGGTAAAATAACATAATTTAAAAGTTAATATGGGAACAATATGAAATAATAAAAATATTTGTTTAATCAAAGGGAGAAAAAGACAAAGAAAGGAAAAGAAAATGTAGAACAGATGGGCCAAATAGAAAGCAGTGTTAAGTTGGTAGACTTAAACATAAATATTTTAGTATAATTAAACTAAATATAAATGGAGTAAAGTGATGAGTAAATGAAAAAATATAAATAAATTTGCCAATTAGAAGAAAAAGAATGTCACACTGGACAAAACACTAAAATCCAATTCTATGCTGCTTACGAGAGATGCAACACAAGTATAAGGACACATAAATAACTAAAGTAAATGAAGGGGAAAAAATACACCATAAAAATATTAACCAAAAGAAAGACAAGAAGCATTAGTTGAGACAAACGGGAGAATTTTATAATGATAAAAATGTCAATCAACCAAGGAGATATAATTCTAAATTTTTATGTAACTATCGCACAGCTTCAAATATATAAATGGACAGAATTAAAGGTGAAATAGGCCAATTCATAATCATAATAGGGGATTTACTATACCTATCTCAGTAACTGATGCAGCAAGCAGACATTAAAAAAGCAGTGAAGATACAGAAGATTTGAACAACATGATCAACAAACTTGACTAAATGGAAATATAAGAACATTTCACTGAACAATCACAGAATACACATGATTTTTGACTGCTTGTGGACATTTACAGAAATTAATCAAATACTGGATCATAAAGAATGTTTCAATACATTTTAAAAGATAACAGAGTATATTATCTGACTACAGTGGAATTAAAATAGAAATCAATAAGTAAAAGATAACTAGAAAATCCCCAAATACTGGAAAACTAAGCAACACACTTCTAAATAATCTATGGATTAAGGAAAATGAGTGAATGTAAATTTTAAAATATTTTGAACTAAATGATAATGAAAATACAAAATATCAAAATTTGTGGATGCAACTAAAGCAGTGCATAGAAAGAAATTTATAATCTTTGTCTGTATAATGCATGTTTGTCAAGGAGAAAGGCTAAAAATCAATGATCTTAGAAAAAAAACAACAAATTAAACCCAAATGAAAAAAGAAGGAAGTAAATAGTAAAGAGAAGAGCAGAAATTAAGGAAATAGAAACAAGCATATGAGAGAGAAAATCAACAAAGTCAAAAGTTGTTTCTATAAAAAGGCTAAAAAATTGATAAACCCTAGCAAGAGTGATTAAGGGGAAAACAGAGAGAAGCACAATATCAGGAAAACCAGTATCAGGCTTGAAAAAGTAGGCATTGCTACAGCTTCCACGAACATTGAAAACTCAATACAAAAATAAATGGATACAAGCAGAGATACAAAATTTGATTAGTCCTCTATCTATTTCTTTTTAATTGAATCTGTAAAAAAATCTTCCCACAAAAACCACTCCAGCTACAGATGGCTTCTCTGAATAATTCATCCAAATATTTAAAGAAAAAATCATACCAATTTTATACAAACTTTTCCAGAGAAGAGATAAAAGGGAACAACTACCTGTATTAGGATTCTTCAGAGAACAAAACCAATAGGAGATATCAATAGATATAGATATGCATATAAAGAGACAGATTTTATTTTAAGCAATTGGCTCACACAATTGTGGAGGATGCCAAATCTAAAATCTATAGTGCAGGCCAGAAGGCTAAAGACTCAAGAAAAAGTTGATGTTGCAGCTTGAATCTGAAGACAGTCTGGAGATGGAATTCCCTCTTCCTCGGAAGAACTTTAGTCTGTTTTTCTTTCAAGGCCTTCAACTAATTGGATTAGGCCCACTCACTTGATGAAGAATTATCTGTTTTACTCAAAGTTTACTGATTTAAATGGTAATCTTTTTTTTTATTGATGTCATAATAGTTTATAATATTGCGAAATTTTAGTTGTACATTACTGTTTGGCAGTCACCATATAAATGCGTCCCTTCACCCCTTGTGCCCACCCTCCAATCTCCTTCCCTCAATAGTAACCACCAAACTGTTCTCTCTGTCTGTGTGTTAGTTTATCTTCTGCATATGAGTGAAATCATATGGTGTTTGTCTTTCTCTGTCTGGCTTATTTCACTTAACAAAATACCCTCCAGGTCCATCCATGTTGTTGCAAATGGGACGATTTTGTCTTTTTTAATGGCTGAGTAGTATTCCATCGTGTGTGTGTATATATATATATATATATATATATATATATATACACACACACACACACACACACGCACACCACATCTTCTTTATCCAATCATCAGTTGAGGGACACTTGGGTTGCTTCCACTTCTTGGCTATAGTGAATAATGCTGCAATGAACATACGGGTGCACAGCCTCTTTGGATTATTGATTTCAGGTTCTTTGGATAAATACCCAGTAGTGGGATAGCTGGATCATAAGGTATTTCTATTTTTAATTTTTTGAGGAGTCTCCATACTGTTTTCCATAGAGGCTGCACTAGTTTGCATTCCCACCAGCAGTGAATTGGGGTTCCCATTTCTCCACAACCTCTCCAACATTAAATGGTAATCTTATCTAAAAAATACCCTCACAGCAACATCCAAACTGGTGTTTGGCCAAACATCTGAGTACTGTGGCCTAGCCAAGTTGACACATAACATTACCCATCACACTACTCACCTTGTTTTATGATCCTGGCAGAAATATGATACCAAACCTGAAAAAGATATTACCAAAAAAAGTAAAATTACAGGTCAATCTTTCTTATGAACATAGATGCAAAAATGCTAAACAAAATAAGAGCAAATCAAATTGAGTGATATATGAAACAGATAATATATGATGACCAAGTTGAGTTTCTTCTATAAATGCAAGGTTGGATTAACATTTAAAAATCAATCAATGTAACTTGCCACGTTAATGTAATAGAGGAAAAAGACTTATATAATCATCTCAATAGATGCAGAAGAGGCATTTGATAAAATTCAACCTCCCTGATTTAAAACTTTTAGCAACCCAGGAATAAAAGGGAGCTTCCGTAACCTGACAAACACTATCTACAAAAACAAACAAACATCATAGTTAATGTTGAAATATTGGGAGATTTCACCTGAGATCAGTAACAAGAAAAGGATGACCACTATCACCATTTTTATTCATCCTCATACTGGGTATGCTAGACAGTGTAGTAAGGGAATAAAAAGAGATAAAAGCTTTAAGAATTGGAAAGGAAGAAAGATAATCATAATTCACATGCAAAATGATTGCCTATGTAGAAAATCCAACAGAATCTATAAATAAACTATTAAAAGTAATAAATGATTTCAACAAGGTCACTCAATACAGTGTCAATATATTTTTTAAAATCAACTCTATCCCTATATACCAGCAGGAAACAATTAGAAAATAAAAAAATTTAAAACCAAGCCATTTAGAATAGCATTGAAAACCCAGAAAATCCTAGAAATAGTTCTAACAAAATATGTGCAAGTCTGAAGATGAAAGTTCATATATTATTGAAAGAAATTAAAGACCTAAATAAATGAAATGCTATACCACATTAACGGATTGGAGAACTCAATATTATAAATGTATACATTCTCTCCAAATTGATTACAGATTAAGTGCAATCTCAATCAAAATCCAAACAGGTGTGTGTGTGTGTAAATTGCAAAGTTTATTTTAAAAATTTATATAGAAATATAAAGGGCCAAGAATAAACAAGACAATCTTAAAAAAGAACAATAAAGAGGATTTATACTACCAAATACCAAGATATATTATAAAGCTACAGTAATTATGACAGGATTCAAGGACATTGGTGAAAGGATAAACAAATACACCAATGGACAGAATAGAAAGTCCAGAGATAGATCCATACATATATGGAAACATAATTTATCACAAAGGTGACATTGTAGTGTACTGGGGAAAGAATGATCTTCTCAAGAAATGGTGCTGGGTCAATTGGATATCCATATGGGGAAAAAATGGAATCTTGACCCTTACTTCACACGACATACAAAAATAAATTCCAGGTAATCATTTCAAAATATATCTAAATCTAGCCATCATGCTATACGCCTTAAACTTACACAGTGATGTATGTCAATTATTTCTCAATAAAACTGGAAAAAAAATAAATTCTAGGTGAATTGTATATCTAAACGTGAAAGGCAAAACAATAAAGTTTCTAGAAGACAATGTAGATATTCTTCATGATCTTATGGCATGGGACATTTTCTTTAAAAAGAATACAATAAAGGAAAATATTGACAAATTTCTCTTTATCAAGACATCATTATGCAAGTGAAAAATCAAGCCACATGATCTTAACATCAAAACTTGAAGATGATATAAAAAGAAAACTATAGATTAATTCCACCAATGAATGTACATGCAAAAATTCTAAATATAAGAATAATAAATAGAAGGGGAGGAAGTCAAGACGGCAGCGTAGGCAGACTCCGAACTCACCTCCTCCCGCGGACACAGCCAATTTACAACTACTCGTGGAAAAATTACCCCTGAGACAGAACTGAAAACTGGAAAAGAGAAATTCCTGCAACAACGGACAATCCTAACTGAGGTAGAAGAGGCAGAAACTCCCTTCTGGAGAGGAAAAATGCCGCCTTCACAAGCCGCAGCGCCTCACGGCTGCCCGGGAGCAGCCCAAAGGTACGCAGCCCTCCCTGGAGCCGCGGGGCCCTGAGCCAGGGAGCGCCCCCGCTGTGGGCATTTTGTGGACCCAGCACAATCCAGATGAGTGGCATAATATCTGACTTTGCCTGCTACTAAAACATTGGGGAATACCCCCAGAAAAACTGGTTCACAAAGACATTAAAACCGGCTCTTAAAGGGCCCACGTGCAAACTCACCCGTTTCAGAAAGCAACCTAAAATCACCAGAAAGAAAGGTGCACCGTGCTTTGGTGAAAAGAGACTCACATAATAGGTCCTGTGTGCATCTCGGTGAGAGGTGAGACCTCTCCGGGGACTGGGACATTGGTGGTGGCCATTGTTGTGGCCTATGGTGTGGGCGTGCTGACACAGACGCCATAGGAGTTCTCCCTGGGGCCTGCTAGCCCAGGGTCTGCCCCACCTGCTAGAGCACCGATTTAATCCAGCTCAGCCAGGGCAGGCAGCCCACCCTAGAGACTGGCCCCACCCAACAACAAGCCCTCAGGCAACTTGTGGGGCTGCATAGATTGGTGACGGGATTCTCTGCAGCCTGGCAACTGAGCCGGCTTCAGTGGGGCAGGGTGTGCACAAGGAGCGGGTGGAGAGTGTGGGGCAGTGTGGGGCAGTGTTGGAGTGTGTGGAGCTCCCGCCGTGGAGAGAATGGGTCTGCTTCGGGAGGTCGGGGCGTGCACACGGGGCAGGACTGTGTTGACTGTGTGTGTGGACCTGTGGGCGGCAGGGCTTTTCAGCTGCAGAAGACTTGTGCTTCTCAAAGACCCACATAGTGGGTTTGCCCCACCTTCCAAATCCTGAAACAATTGGGCGCTCCCGTGCCTGAGGCCAGCCCCACCCAGCTGCAATCCTCAGAGAGCTGACAAGAGACCTAAAGGCTGGAGGCTTATAGCAACAGTAAGGCCCTGAGCCTAACAACCTGCCACGCTGGGGGCCTACTCACTTAAAAGAAATACTGCAACAGCTGAGCATTACAACAGCTGGCTAGGAGCATAACTCAGTCCCCCTGGGCACCTACAGGGAGAGCAAACAGGCCACAACAGAAGGACACACGTAGCCCACATAGGGGTCACCCCCGGAACGTTGAGAACTGAGGGAAGCACATGGCAGGCCTCCTAAACCATCACTTACATAAGGTCACCTATCCAAGAGCAGGAGACGTAGCTGACCTACCTAATACGTAGCCACAAGCACAGGGAAAGAGGCAAAATGAGGAGGCAAAGGAATACATTCCAAGTAAGGGAACAGGACAAAACCCAAGAAAAGGAACTAAGGGAAACAGAAATGAGCAACCTACCCGACAGAGAGTTCAAACTAAGAGTGTTAAGGATGCTCACTGATCTGGGGAGAAGAATAGATGAACTCAGTAAGAATGTCAACAAAGAAATGGAAGATATAGAAAAGAACCAATCAGAAATGAAGAATACAATACTGGAAATGAAAAATTCACTAGAGGGACTCAAAAGCAGAGTAGAGGATAGAGAAGAACGGAACTGTGAGCTGGATGAAAGACTAGAAGAAATTACCCAAGCTGAACAGGTAAAAGAGAAAAGAATTAAAAAGAGTGAGGACAGTCTAAGGGACCTCTGGGACAACATCAAGCTCACTAACATCCATGTTATAGGTGTCCTGGAAGGAGAAGAGCGAGACAAAGGGGCAGAGAATCTATTTCAAGAAATAATAGATGAAAACTTCCCTAACCTAAGGAAGGAAACAGACATCCAGATACAGGAAGCACAGAGAGCCCCAAACAAGATAAACCCAAAGAGGCCCACACCAAGACACATCATAATCAAAACGTCCAGAATTAAAGATAAATGAGAGAATCCTAAAAGCCACAAGAGAAAGTCAAGTTACATACAAAGGAAACCCCATAAGGCTATCAGCTGACTTCTCAGCAGAAACTTTACAGGCTAGAAGAGAATGGCATGATATATTTAAAGTGGTAAAAGGAAAAATCTTACAGCCAAGAATACTCTACCCAGGAAGGTTATCATTCAAAATGGAAGGAGAGATCAAAAATTTCCCAGACAAGGAAAAATTAAAGCAGTTTGTCACCAAGAAACCAGTGCTACAAGAAATGTTAAAGGGACTGATTTAAGGGGAAAAGAGAAGACCACAAATAGGAAAAATTATCTATTTCCATGATAAGAGGGTAATGGATACAAATGCACAAAAAAGAGGTTAGATATGATATCAAAAACATAAAAGGAGGGAGGAGGGGAGCTAAAGAGTAGAGCTTTCATTGGGGCTGGCCCCGTGGCTTAGCGGTTAAGTGCACGCGCTCCGCTGCTGGCGGCCCGGGTTCGGAACCCAGGCGCGCACTGACGCACGACTTCTCTGGCCATGCTGAGGCCGCGTCCCACGTACAACAACTAGAAGGCTGTGCAGCTATGACATACAACTATCTACTGGTGCTTTGGGGGAAAAAATAAATAAATAAATAAATAAATAAATAAATAAATAAATAAGAGTAGAGCTTTCAGACAGAGGTCAAACTAAAGAGACAATCAATTCTGTATAGAAGACGGAAAGAACAAAGAAGGACTACTAAAACACTGAGAAAAAAAAAGTTAAAAAATGGCAGTAAGTACATACTTATCAATAGCTACTTTAAACGTCAATGGACTAAATGCTCCAATTAAAAGGCATAGGGTGGCTGACTGGAAAAAAAAACAAGACCCATATATATGCTGCATACAAGAGCCACACTTCAGACCTAAAGACACTCACAAACTGAAAGTGAAGGGATGGAAAAAGATATTCCATGCAAATGGCAATGAAAAGAAAGCTGGGGTAGCAGTACTCGTATCAGACAAAATAGACTTTAAAACAAAAACTGTAAAAAGAGACAAAGAAGGGCATTACATAATGATCAAGGGAACAATCCAACAAGAGGATTTAACACTTGTAAATATCTACGTACCCAATGTAGGTGCACCTAAATATATAAAGCAATTATTAACAGACATAAAAACAGAAATAGACAGTAACACAATAATAGTAGGGGACTATAACAGTCCACTTACACCAACATATAGATCATCCAAACAGAAGATCAATAAGGAAACTTTGGCCTTAAATGATACACTAGAACAGATGGACCTAGTAGATATATACAGAGCATTCCATCCAAAAACCGATGAATACGCGTTCTTTTCAAATGCACATGGAACATTCTCCAAGATTGATCACATATTAGGCTACAAAACAAGTCTCCATAAATTTAAGAAGACTGAAATAATACCAAGCATCTTTTCTGACCACAACGGTATGAAACTAGAAATCAACTGTAGGAAGAAAATCAGAAAAGCTACAAATACGTGTTGATTAAACAAAATGCTACTGAACAACGACTGGGTCAATGAAGAAATCAAAGAAGAAAACAAAAAATACCTGGAGACAAATGAAAATGAAAATACGACATGCCAGAATTTATGGGATACAGCAAAAGAGGTTCTAAGCGGGAAGTTTATAGCAATACAGGCCTATCTCAACAAACAAGAAAAATCTCAAATAAACAATCTAACAATGCACCTAATGGAACTGGAAAAAGAAGAACAAACAAAGCCCAAAATCAGTAGAAGAAGGGAAATAATAAAAATCAGAGCAGAAATAAATGAAATAGAAACCAAAAAAACAATAGAAAATATTAATAAAACCAAGAGCTGGTTCTTTGAAAAGATCAACAAAATTGACAAACTTTTAGCTAGACTCCCCAAGAAAAAAAGAGAGAAGGCACAAATAAGTAAAATCAGAAATCAAAGAGGAGAAATTACAACAGACACCTCGGAAATACAAAAGATTATAAGAGAATACTATGAAAAGCTATATGCCAACCAATTCGACAATCTGGAAGAAATGGATAAATTCTTAGAATCATACAAGCTTCCAAAACTGGATCAAGAAGAAGTAGAGAATTTGAATAGACCAATCACCAGTAAGGAGATCGAAACAGTAATCACAAACTTCCCCGAAAATAAAAGTCCAGGACCAGACGGCTTCCCTGGTGAATTCTACCAAACATTCAAAGAAGACTTAATACCTATCCTTCTCAAACTCTTCCAAAAAATTGAGGAGTGGGGGAAGCTCCTTAACTCATTCTACGAAGCCAACAATACCCTGATACCAAAACCAGACAAGGACAACGCAAAAAAAAGAAAACTACAGGCCAATATCACTGATGAACATCGATGCAAAAATCCTCAAGAAAACACCAGCAAATCGCATACAACAATACGTTAAAAAGATTATACACCATGATCAAGTGGGATTTATTCCAGGTATGCAGGGATGGTTTAACATTCGCAACTCAATCAACGTGATACACCACATTAATAAAATGAAGAATAAAATTCACATGATCATCTCAATAGATGCAGAGAAAGCATTTGACAAGATACAGCATCCATTTATGATAAAAACTCTGAATAAAATGGGTATAGAAGGAAAGTACCTCAACATAATAAAGACCATATATGAGAAACCCACAACTAATATCATCCTCAATGGTGAAAAACTGAAAGCTATCCCTCTAAGAACAGGAACCAGACAAGGATGCCCACTCTCACCACTCTTATTTAACATAGTACCGGAAGTCCTAGCCACAGCAATCAGGCAAGAAAAAGAAATAAAAGGGATCCAAATTGGAAAGGAAGAAGTGAAACTGTCACTATTTGCAGATGACATGATTTTATATATAGAAAACCCTAAAGAATCCACCAGAAAACTTTTAGAAGTAATAAACAGATATGGTAAAGTTGCAGGAGACAAAATCAACATACAAAAATCAGTTGCCTTTCTATACACTAACAACGAAGTAGCAGAAAGAAAAATTAAGAATACCATCCCGTTTACAATTGCAACAAAAAGAATAAAATACCTAGGAATAAACTTAACCAAAGAGGTGAAAGAGCTGTACACAGAAAACTATAAAACATTGCTGAAAGAAATTGAAGAAGACACAAAGAAATGGAAAGCAATTCCGTGCTCTTGGATTGGAAGAATTAACATAGTTAAGATGTCCATACTTCCTAAAGCAATCTATAGATTCAATGCAATCCCTATCAAAGTTCCAACAACATTTTTCACAGAAAAAGAACAAAGAATCCTAAAATTTATTTGGAACAACAAAAGACCCCGAATAAGTAAAGGAATCCTGAGAAAAAAGAACAAAGCTGGAGGTATCACACTCCCTGATTTCAAAATATACTACAAAGCTGTAGTAACCAAAACAGCATGGTACTGGCACAAAAACAGACACACAGATAAATGGAATAGAATCGAAAGCCCGGAAATAAACCCACACATCTATGGACAGCTAATCTTTGACAAAGGAGCCAAGAACATACAATGGAGAAAGGAAAGTCTCTTCAACAAATAGTGTTGGGAAAACTGGATAGCCACGGGAAAAAAGATGAAAGTAGACCCTTACCTTACACCATACACAAAAATTAACTCCAAATGGATTAAAGACTTGAATGTAAGACCTGAAACTATGAAACTTCTAGAAGAAAACATAGGCAGTACGCTCTTCGACATCGGTCTTAGCAACATATTTTCAAGCACCATGTCTGACTGGGCAAGAGAAACAATAGAAAAAATAAACAAATGGGACTACATCAAACTAAAAAGCTTCTGCACAGCAAAGGAAACCATCAGCAAAACGAAAGACAACCTAACAATATGCAAAGAACTGATGCATCTCAACAACAAAAAACTAACAACCCAATCAAAAAGTGGGCATTTCTCCGAAGAAGATATACAGATGGCCAACAGGCACAGGTTCATGTTTCTCTGAACAGACATTTCTCTGAAGAAGATATACAGATGGCCAACAGGCACATAAAAAGATGTTCAAAATCACTAACTATCAGGGAAATGCAAATCAAAACTACGATGAGATATCACCTCACGCCCGTCAGAATGGCTATAATTAACAAGACAGGAAACAACATGTGTTGGAGAGGATGTGGAGAGACGGGAACTCTCATACACTGCTGGTGGGAGTGCAAACTGGTGCAGCCACTATGGAAAACAGTATGCAGATTCCTCAAAAAATCAAGGATAGAACTACCATATGATCCAGCTATTCCACTGCTGGGTATTTATCCAAAGAACTTGAAAACACCAATGCATAAAGATACATGCACCCCTGTGTTCATTGCAGCGTTATTCACAATAGCCAAGACTTGGAAGCAACCTAAGTGCCCATCAAGGGACGAATGGATAAAGAAGATGTGATATATATACACAATGGAATACTACTCAGCCATAAGAAACGATGAAATCCAGCCATTTGTGACAACATGGATGGACATTGAGGGTATTATGCAAAGTGAAATAAGTCAGAGGGAGAAGGTCAAATACCGTATGATTTCCTTCATTAAGTAGTAGATAATGACAACAATAAACAAACACATAGAGACAGCGATTGGATTGGTGGTTACCAGAGGGGAAGGGGGGAGTGAGGAGGGCGAAAGGGATAATTCGGCACATGTGTTTGGTGATGGGTTGTAATTAGTATTTGTGTGGTGAACATGATGTAATCTTTGCAGAAATAGAAATATAATGTTGTACACCTGAAATTTATACAATGTTATAAACCAATGTTACTGCAAGAAACAAAAAAATTTAAAAAAAAAGAATAATAAATAGAATCTAGAATTATGGCAAAGAATACACCATGACAAATCAATCAATTGCTACAATGAGAATTCAAACAATTGTCTCAGTCCTGGTGTCCCTCTTACACTTATATTTCATTTTATCCTTGTACTATTTTCTCTATTTGTACTCAATAACTTTTTTAAAGTTATATCTACATCTAACTCACTTTGCCAGACAGAATGTCACTTTCTCTTGCAGATGCTGGCAAAGATGTCTTGATTAGTACTGTGCATGTCTTCAAGATCTAACAGCATGTTTTGTGTTTCTAGGACACCAACATCCTGTCCTTGGTGGCAAGGCACAAATGACAATATGTAACTTGGAGAACAGGATTAGGCAGCAGATTTGAAAATGTTTGAATGCACTGATTAGCTCATTCATTGTTACGTATCCTGAAACCAAAGGTATTATGAGTACTTCACTTGCTGACTCAGAATTTTTGGTCCAGATCACCTTTTACAAATTGTACAATTTTCATTGTCCAAAGTATATTGTATCCTATCCCCACGGTGCTTTAGAGTCCTTCATAATGGACTCATAACACAATTCTTACTATCACAACATTTCCTGACTCAATTTATGTGCCATCGCAAATCCACTTGGTCCAACTGCCACCCCACCCCCCATCCTGGGACCTGCCAACTGCCTTACTTCCTAGCCAGAGTGAAACACAGCAATGATCCATGCTATTTCTGCCACTGCCACTGCCACTGCTGTTCAAGCCACAGCTTGAGGAATGACTTAACATAGTGTCACCTAACAAGAAAATACTATTGCAGCTGCAAACTCGCCAGACTAGACCCATGGAAGTACAGTGGAGTTCATGCTCCAGGGGGTGGACTTTGACCAATGAAGACTGGCTACTCAAGAGAGCTGACAGATAAATTCTTTTTCATTCATTCCACTTAGATAGACTGTTCTTAGATGCACTAATTTTGAGCCAGCCCTGATGGCCTAGTGGCTAAAGTTGTGCGCTCTCTGCTTTGGTGGCCCGGGTTTGTTTCCCAGTCGCAGAACCACACGCTTCAGTTGCCATGCTATGGCAGCGGCTCACATAGGACAACCAGAAGGACCTACAATTAGGATATACAACCGTGCTTGGGGCTTCTGGGAAAAGCAGAAAAGAGCGGGGGGAAATATTGGCAACAGATGTTGGCTTAGGGAGAATCCTTCCCTGCAAAAAGAAAAGAAAAGAAAGAAAAAGATGCAGTAATTTTATATGCCCTCACTGTAAGACACCATGTAATATAAAGTAATCTGCTGTTTTGTTGAAAAGTTCTGTCCAGATGGGTAAGTCAGCCCCTTGTGTTTTCTTTCCCTCTTTTCCTGCCTCATTTCCCTTTTCCCCTCACACATATTTCCTTGTATGACACATCCCAATACAATGTCACCACGTAAACTTTTGTCCCAGGCTCTGCTTTCTAGTCCTGAGCTAGGAAACTGCCCAAACTATTAATCCTATTTTTAGTAAAATGAGTTCTGTAATATAAGACATTAGCAATAATAGCTCAGTGCACCATGCCATTGTAAAAATAGTAGCTCAGTGCACCATTATAAAAATAATGTTTTTACTTATGGAGAAGAATAATATTTTGTAAGTAATCAAAAACTAATAGAATATAAAAAGTCCTTCCACAAAGTATGCTGCTAGGGAAAAGATAAGTGGTGAGAATAGACATCTACTTCATGATATACACAACTGTATCTAACAGAAAAGTTAAAAAGGAAAGCATTGAAATATGTTCATAAAAAGTTTGAAGGGAATAAGAGTCTATTTGTATAACCTAGAGGTAGGAAGGACTTTCCTCAGCATGACCAAAAACCTAGAAGTGATAAAGGAAAAATATGAAAGATTTGCTAACCTGTACGTGATCACCTATAAAACAGGAAAAAAAAAAAAAAAAACATGAGCAACGCTAAATGAATTAGATAGCCACCTACTTTGAAGGTGCCAACATCTAGTTAAGTCAGTTTGCCCTGATTCCCTGAGCACTAAATAAACCACCTACAGATGATGATTTGGTTTCTGATGTAGACTGATCTTAAGGAGACAATGTTGTGAGCAGCCAACACTCAGAATTCAGTCTACTTGGTAATTATATTTCTTACAGTAACATAAATTATCATCCTGTTGGGCCGGCCCCATGGCTTAGCGGTTAAGTGCACACGCTCCGCTGCTGGCGGCCCGGGTTCGGATCCCGGGCGTGCACCCACGCACCGCTTCTCCGACCATGCTGAGGCCACGTCCCACATGCAGCAACTAGAAGGCTGTGCAACTACGACGTACAACTATCTACTGGTGTTTTGGGGGACAATAAATAAATAAATAAAAATTTATTTAAAAAAAAATTATCATCCTGTTTTTATTTTCAAAAAGAAATTCCATCCCATCTGATAACACATTATGTCCTCTGTGAACTTAGAAATGCTCAAGAAACAGGAGGCTGTATGCCCAAACAAAGATGCTTGTATTACTCCTACTCTTTCACATTTTAAAATGCAAATGGCAACAGGGCCAGAGAGTTACACTCAGCCCACTCTCAATGGTGGATTGAATTACATTTGCACAAACCTTTCAGGATAGAGTTACCCCTCCAATAAGGCTTCTTTCCAGACCCCTTCCTTCTCCCTCCCCCCAGGCCTATCCCCAGACACACACATTGCCCAAGCTCCTCACACAAGGCCTGAGAGGGACCCAATGGAGATGGTCAAGTGTGCAGGTCTACCACTCTGAAAGTAAATATTCATTACCCTGCTTTACACCACACCCCAGGGCAGGGCAAACCAGGGGCCATTATCCTAGTTTTCTGCACCCTAGGAGGGCAGCAAGATAGTTCTGATTTAAAGGCAAGGAAGAGCCACAGTTTAAACAGAGACCCCAGAAAAAACCTTCAGCCTGGGATGTGATGTAAAATGAACGTAAAAAGATAGCATTGAAAATAGTCATAATCGTTCTTAGAAAAGCCATTCTCAAGGGAACTTAGCAGAGAAATTAACCAAACACAGGCATAAACACAAACTTTCCCTGAACCACATCAATCTGCTAAACCTACACTTAGAATCTCTTTTGAAACAAGGCAAGTAAAATATGAATTAAAAAAAAAAACAGTTTCCTGAGCCTTGAAATATTGTGCTTTGGGTGACAATTTATAAGAGAACTATACTCCGTGTTTGTAAAGTCTCTTTTGAACACATTTGTCTGGGATAGACCACTTATACTCCCAAAACCATTAGATGAGAACAAACCCAAAATAGCAAGATAAGCTCTGAGTTCCTAATTTCCTCGGTTTCCCAGGAGCTGCCATCCTCTCTAAAGCGAGGACACTGCCTCCTCCCTGCCCCCAAGAGCTGCCACAATCACAGCCACAATCCGAGAACTGTGCCCTTCCCAAAGTGATTGAGAGTGGCAACCTCCGATGTGAAAACATCGGGACATCAGCATGTGCCTTGCCTGGACCAGGCGGTCACACATTTGTCTCACACAGCACTTCCCAAAGTCCGGGTGATTCAATTCTAAATGATACCAGGTAAGGGACATCGAAAGTACATGCAGTGCACATAGGGCTGTGCCACGCTAAGACTAGTTTCATCGCAGTCTCTGTTCAACAAGGGTTCCAAAAGATCTTGGCATCCAGTCACACCCAGGGTCACCGTATTACCACAGCAACAGCAATTATTATTCTGTATTAAATGCCCACTGGTGCACGACCTGGTGTCATGGGAATTGAATGGTCACCCCAAAAGACACAGAAGCACAAAGAGACTAGTGCCAATGATCCCCCAGGAGGAGGAACTAAAGATAACAGTGCGAGGGAGGGAGAGGGAAGAAGAATGGGAAGGAAGGAGAAAAGAGACCTGCAAGAGCAGATGGACGCTGGTCAGGCCTGTGCCCCTGCCGTGTGGTGGCTTTTTATTACTCAACATGAACCTCATTTTCACCCCAGGCATAAAAGTCCCTCAGCTCCCCAAGTTCAATATATCAATACAGAAGTTATTATTTGCTCCACACCCAAACTGCTTATCCTACCTGACACATAGGAGCAACGAGATAAATATCAGTTTCTCCATTCCTCATCCAAGCCTCACCTATTGGGAACTCCTAAGACTTTACTCCTTCTTCTACACCTTGTTGTGTGGATATCTATATTATGGACTCAATATGAAGAATCTCATTTCCATCTCCCCCTTCATCAAGGGGAGTTTTGTGTCGAGTATCTATGGAGGCATTAATACAGATGTTTAGCTCCATACTAAACAATTTTAAAGCAACCAATTGGTCAAGTTTGGAAGGCCGCTAGCTCTGCCTCTTACTAATGGAGTGATCTTGGGAATCTTACCTAACTTCTCCAAGTCTCATTTCTTCTGCAATAAAGGTATAATAA
Source organism: Diceros bicornis minor (assembly GCF_020826845.1). Taxonomy (NCBI): domain Eukaryota; kingdom Metazoa; phylum Chordata; class Mammalia; order Perissodactyla; family Rhinocerotidae; genus Diceros; species Diceros bicornis. The sequence continues at coordinate 94,636,641 of NC_080781.1, read as the reverse complement.
TATTTACTTGACAAGATTGTTGAGGAGATTAAGTGAGGGGGGAAGGAGCTATGTAAAATGCCAGTGTCTGACAAATATTAGGTACCACTCACTTCTTTTCCTCTACAATATATATATCTTTGACATAAATGCATTGCTTATCAAATTTGACTACTATTATTCTAAAAAGAAGAAAACGCAAGGGCTTCTAATATTGTCTGAAATTATTATTATTACAATCTCACTTAAATATTTACATACCTAAAATTAGGCACAAATGCCTTTGCTTATAGCTCTTGTAGGAGAGGAAAAATCTTTCCCCTATCCATCTTGGGATATGGACTGGGACTCTGGGACAAAAAACAGATTAACAAGAGAAAAGTAGGCAAATTTATTTATCATAAGTTTTACTTGGCATAGGAGCCTTCATAAGAAAATGAAAATCCAAAGTGGCAAAACCTGAGTGCTTATATATTAGGTTGAAGGATAAGAGGCAACTGTATAAAGGTAACTAAAGCATGGGGAGACTAAAGGAAGACAAAAGCTATTTTAACAAGATCTGTTTGTACAAAACTGTCTCAACTCCCCAACTCTGGTGATAAGAAAACGTCTTTTCTCCTGGCACATAGAGAACATCATTCACATGTGATTTTTATCTTCTGCCTTCAGGAAGAAAAGGGGAGGTCAGAGCATTCTTCTTGTACCTGCTATTTTTCAAGTGCTTTTAGCTCAAAACAGTCTTTATGTCAAAGTGGCATATTTTGGGGTGGCATATTCTGTGACCCTTCACTATCATACAAAGTATAAAACAAAAAAACTCACAGATTAAAAATAAATCAAGCTAAAAGACCAAACAAATTAATTTAACATTAATTCCATGAGATTGATAATGTTGCTTTGGTGGCTCTAAATCACAATCTGCCACATGAATACAGTACTAACAGCAACAGGACAGAGGCTCTTGATTGAAACATTCCTTCAGTAGGGAGAGTGATGACTCCCCCTCAACCCTCTGCCAGTTTCCTAACTCAAACTACTGCAAAACTTCTATCCTTACAAAATGATGTACTTATTATGGAGTAAATTCATCCTTTATGTATTAAGTACATCTTTACGTTTTTCTCATTGACTAGAAACAGAATTTTATTGATCTAAGATGGCTTTGATTATTAGATACATCATTATTTTATATACCACTAAGAAAGAAAAAATTATTTCTAATTAAACTATGACACAAATATAAGGTACCATCAACTGTAAGATGCATCATAACTTCAGGGATACCATACCACAGGAAAAAAAAGTCTATCTTATGATCAATGAATACAGTAGTGCTACTTAGTGCCATGACAATGTTTTAACATAAACACAAAATTTGGCTCCCAAGTCATCAGGTGACACTTGAAAATACAGAATATACTTATAATGAATTTCTTTAATGAAAACAAAACACTAAAAAAACATTTATAGGGAATTTGTGAGACCCCAAAAACATGTATGTGTATTCCCAGAATTCCACCAACCCTACTTTGAGAAACAGTGCCTTAGGCTTCATGTCTAAACCACAGTAACATCACTTAGGCATCAGGAATGTTGTAAAAATTGATGAGATCACATCGAAGAAGCATTTTCAGTTCTTAGAAGGCAACAAAGACCCTATTCCTCAGAGGAATTATTTTAACAGTTTATTAAATTCCACTAGGCCGAGAGGTACATAAAAAGATGCTCATCATCACTTATCATCAGGGAACTGCAAATCAAAACCACAATGAGATACCACCTCACACATATTATAATGGGTATCATCAGAAAGAGAAGAGGTAACAAGTGTTGGCGAGGACATGGAGAAAAGCGAACCCTTGTGCACTGTTGGTAGGAATGTAAATTTGTGCAGCCACATGGAAAACAGTATGGAGTTTCCTCAAAAAATTAAAAAAATAGAAGTACCATATGATCCAGCAATTCCACTTCTGGGTATATATCCAAAGGATATGAAAACAGGATCTTGAAGAGATATCTGCACGCTCATGATCATTGCAGCATTATTCACAATAGCCAAGATAAGGAAACAACCTAAGTGTCCATCAACGAATGAAAGGATAAAGAAGATGTGATACACACACACACACACACATATATATACACACACAATGGAATATTATTCAGCCATTAAAAAGGAAATCCTGCTGTTTGCGACAACTTGGATGAAAATTTATGGCATTAAGCTAAGTGAAGTAAGTCAGACAGAGGAAGATAAATACTATATGATATCACTTATACGTGGAATCTAAAAAAGCTGAACTCAGAGAAACAGAGAGTGGAGTGGTGGTTACCAGGGGCTTGGGGGTGGGGGAAATGGGGAGATATTGGTCAATGGGTACAAACTTCCTGTTATAAGATTAACAAGTTTTGGGGATCTCATGTACAGTGTGGTGATTATAGCTAATACTGTAGTGTATACTTGAATGTTGCTAGAGAGTAGATCTTTTTTTTTTTTTTGAGGAAGATTAGCCCTGCGCTAACATCTGTTGCCAATCTTTCTCTTTTTTCTCCCCAAAGCCCCAGTGCACAGTTGTGTATCATAGTCGTAGAGCTGTAGCTCTTCTATATGGGATGCCACCTCAGCACGGCTTGATGAGCCGTGAGTAGGTCCATGCCCAGGATCCGAACTGGTGAACCCTGGGCCACCACAGCGGAATGTGCAAACTTAACTGCTACGCCACCAGGCTGGCCCTAGAGAGTAGAGCTTAAATGTTCTTACCACAAAGAAGAAATGGTAATTATGTGACAGAATGGAGGTAGTAGTTAATGCTATGGTGGCAATTATTTTGACATATATAAATGTATCAAATCAATAGGTTGTACACCTTAAACGTACACAGTGTTATATGTCAATTATATCTCAACAAAGTTGGGGGAAAATACATCTCAACAAAGTTGGGGGAAAATACAACTAGCATATGGCAGAATGACACCTTAGAAAAAAGGTAAACCAAAAATTATCCACCTATCTTTTAGCTAATTAAAGGTATTCACTTTTATTGATTAACTGCTATGTTCCAGCACTATTTTAGCTTTTTACATACATTACCTGATTTAATCATATAATATAAGGACTTTTATTATCCACATCTTGACAACTCATCTATCATTTTAACACATCTTCCATTTTGGTCTAAATATTTTCCCACTCACTATGTGCTCCAAACTTATCCCTATAAACCCCACTCATTCTCCCATTCTATCTCCTTCATTTCCAACCTAGCCTGTATCCAACATTTTTCCTTCCCAACAGTCACACAAAATATCAACATATATATTACAGATAAGAAATCACAAATGAGGAAAAAGATTAGAATATTAAAATCATGTATTATTCTGTTACTCATAATCATTCTTATTTTGGTATATAGCCTTTCAGAGGTTTTAACACATGTATATGTTTTATATTTCTCAAAAAGCGATATACTATGGATACAGTCATGTAACTGGCTTTTCCATTTAAGATTATATGCTGAATTTTTTTCCATGTAAATACGTGTAGATGCCCACCAACATTTTCAAGAGCTGCATAATGTTTCAATGTGCAGACATACACTAATTTGCTTAGCCAAGTGCCTATTTTAAGACACTTGGGTCATTGATGATTTTTCAATCTTCAAAACAGTGAAAAGATGCACAGCCTTGTATAAGCCAATTATTTGATTATTTTCTCAGGATGAATTTCTACAAGTGGAATTATTGAGTCAAAGAGCACGCACATCTTGAAGGCTTCTGAAACATGTATCCAAATTGACCTCGTCCTAGTGTAGGCTCCCACCAGCAGTCTGAGAGTGCCCCTCCCCACACACCCTCACCACCCTCTGGGGTGGGAGAGTTGTGGATCTTCTCCAGTATGGATACCAACAGCCCTCGTGATGGTTCCATAAAGGTCCTGCCCCAACCAAGCTTATAAAAGTAATCTGATAGAAGCACTAAAAATTATTCTTTCTTCTAGTATATTTTCTGATTATTTCAAAATAATAACTAACGTATTCACTTACATAGACACCAGAGTTGGCCAAGAAAGAGGATGTTTTCCTGTCAAATGGCCCCAGGCCCCTAAAAGAAAACTGTCCCTCTCTGTATGCCCCCAGAATAGGTTCCAGAACTTCTTCCTTCGGAGGGTCTCGCACTTCCTTCCTCCCCTTACCATTCCCACGGCCAGCAGTGAAATTTCACGCTTTTATCATCTCACGCCTGGACGATGGTGGTAACTTCCTAAGTGGTGTTCCAATCTCCAGTGGCCACTCCTGTCCCCACCCCCAACTCCAACCCATCCTGCACACAAATCAGCCACACTGTTTTCCTTTCATCCTGTCACTCCTCTGGTCACGAAAGGCTTTGGTGTCTCCCAGGGGTGGATGGAGTGATACACAGGCACCTCGGTTTAGCAGTCAGGGATCCTCCACGAATGGGACTCACCCCAACTGCCAGACCGTATTTCCCATCACTCCCCTCCCCACACGTTGCACTCCAGGCAGCCCAGCCTCCTCTCTGGAGCAGGATTCCCACTTCCATGCCTTTCTTCCCGCCACTCCTCCCTCCTCCAATGCCCTTTTGCCCCATTATTATCCAATCCTTCAAGCCTAGCTTACTTAAGTGTCCCCTCCTCTGTAAAACTTTCCCTGAGCACTGTTGCCTGCAGAAGTTTCTGCCGCCTCTAAGCACTAATAGGAAGCAGCTGGCCATGATCAGAGGCTCCCGGTTTTGTTAATATCTTTTTGTTTCCACACATCTTGCCTTTCCAAATAGATCCTAAACTCAAGAACATGATAAAAAAATTTTTTTCCTGCTGGTTAAAACAGACAACTTTATTGATTAAACACGAGTCTAAGATTAACAAATGTAAACCAATACAAAAGTGTAGCTTATTTATGATTAGTTTGCTGTCAGTTTAGGTAGAGGAAAGAGTAAAAATATCTCAATCTAGGTAGCAAGATGGAATCAATAAATGCTTTCTTTGTACAAGCTCTAGTATTCATTTGGCATCTTTAGAATGGTCCGGCCTAAAACCAGCCATCACAATCAGCATCACTGTTGATGATCTGTGATAATCATTATTCCAAAATAGCAGCTGAAAGGATCTCTTTGCCGTATAAGCACAGTGAAAAACAAAGAATTTACAAAATGCATTGTTCTCAAGTGCAAACTAAAAGAATTATCTCGATCCTGTTTGGGACAGACCCTCAATTAGAGTTTGGTCAATACTTTTAGGACTTTTACTTTCACCACCAGATCATTGTGACTTGCTAATGCTTTGATTTTCTTAACACACACTCCAGATTCTTTGAATAAGAAAAAAAGTGAGCTTCTGCTGAATTCTTTCCTGGATGATGCAAGCCCTTCATTTTTTATGTTGTCATTTATATTCTCAAATATGGTAAGGATGTTAAGAAGAATCTCTCTGTCCCATTCTTTATTAAAGAGGGAAATCAATTCTGATGGTACTTTACAACTGACCAGCTCTCTTGTCATGGCCGGATTTTCAGTAAAGTTTATAATTAGTTTCATAATCTGAATCTTGGTGAAGTAATTTCCCAGGAATAACAAAGCAAAAAAGTCTGGAAAAGAATAGGAAAGCAAATGTTGGTAATGATTAGTCACAGTCATGTTGGTTAACAGTCTTAGTCCAGCCATCTGCACAGCTGAGTCCAGGCGACAGATCATGGTGTCATCACACACTTGACTGATATATGTCTTAATCTTGCCCTGATTTTCAGCATTCACACTCAAGTTATTAAGAGCGTTGTAAGCCTTTTCCCTAATAATGGGATCTTTTGTTTTTATCATTTTTGCAATAATTGGGAGACCACCCAATTCCCGAATGGCATTTTGGTTAAATGAATATGCTGCATTGTTACCCAGAGTGACCAAGGCTATTTCTTGAATAAAAGGATCGTTTGATCTTTCCAGGATGTTAAGGACCTTTTGAAGGTCAGTAGCACCCAGAATATCATCAATTTTATAGGGAAAGTTGAACTTGCCCCTGCGAACAGGCCATGCTGTAGCTGGAGTCCTGGTGCTCTTACCTCGGGTTCTTCCCTTGGATTTTCCACTTGTCCTGCCCCCAGCCCTAGCTCCACTCCTGGTAGGGTGGCAGCCTCCACCCCTACCTCCTGGGCAGGGTAAACTCGGTGCAAGGGTCCTAGTCCCAAAGATGGTACCCAACCTGGTTCCTCTGACTGCCCTTGCACTTGCCTGTTCCTTCAGGGTGCTGAAAAGGGCCTTGGCCTTGGCTTCTAGACCACCTCTGCTCTGGGCCCCCAAATGGGCCTCCACCTTTATATCTGAACCTCTCTCGAGTTCCATGCCCACCTCAGCCTTGGCCTTTGAGTCACCCTGAACTCTAGCTCTGGCCCCTGCTCCAGCATTAGCCTTAGCTCCTTTCCCAGTCTGAACCCCAGTCTCTGCAATAACTCTAGAGTCCTCCTCATTGTCATCTTCGTCGTCATCCCAGATTTTCTCACTCTCATCTCTTCCCCAGGTCAGTTTGTATACGCAGTAGCAGGCGCCAGCCCCAATCACCATGCCAGCGGCCACACAGCCAGCTTCCCGAGTACGGCCCATTCTAGCGTGAATGTCTGAATCGAATGTCTGAACCCAGGCAGAGAGGGGCTTGCTCTGGCCCAGAGGACTGCTCCCACGTCGGAGGGCAGAGTCTTCAGCTATAGCTGGCAGGCTCTGCTGCAGCTGCAGATACAGCAGACCTAGGAATAAATGAAAGATTTGAGGCTTCAGTCTCCTCCTTTTGTGCCTTTGCATGCAGACAGACTAAACTACAGACGGACAAATGGAAGGGAACATAGCAGGGACTCAGAGCATAGTATCTAGATCACTGATTCCTTTCCTCTATGGGGAAGGTAATTTTGAAAATTTTCAATGCTTTCTCCAGCTTCTCCAACCTCATGTTCAACCACCCCATCTCAGTACGTTAATTTAAGGTATCTAATCAGTTCCCTACCTCCTTTGCCCCTCCAGATGTCCCGGGGGCAGTGGCGTTCTCACATACACTACCCAGGTCCAGGCAGTTTCTTGCTTTTCTTTCTTGCCTTTAAGTGCACTGCTGCACTGCGTCCTGCAAACCTGCATACAAAGGAATAGGGAGGGGGATGCTGAGAGCTCAGGGGACAGAGGGTCCTCAGCCAGGACAGGACACATGTCCCTCTCTGGAATCCCTGGATCCCTGGCCCTCGTCCTGTGCTGAGTAGCCCAATATTTCCCACCTTCAGTTACCCTCCTCTCCTAACAGAGCTGCAGCTTTGAAATTCATTATCTCCCTCTCCCGCCTCCAATCCTCCACCCCATCCCCAACCCCGAAAGTTACTGCCTCGAAGTGAGGCCATACCCCCTTTCCTGTATCAAAATGGTTGGTGATGGAGTGTCTAGAAGCCTGAGAGGCGTCATATGCACAAAGGTCTGGAACTCCGCCCTTACCTCCGCCACCCCCACCATCTCAGAGGTACCAGGACACTCCTTTCCCCACCGGTTATACCAACTTCCACTGCTCCGGAGCAATTTCCTTCCTCCCTCCTCTCAGTTCCGCCTCCACCAAACCTAAGGACTGACAGCTCTGGGACTGAGTGCTTGATGGACAGACCAACACCAAGGACACTGTACCCCAAAGAGTAATTTGGAGCAAGGTCCCCCCCACTCCCACCCCAGGGCTCTCATGACACCCTCCCCCTCCCAGCCACTTCCCTCCCTGTCGTGTACCTGCAGAGCACTTTCTTTTGCAAGCTTCGAAATGGTATAGAAAAGAGGGAAGGAGCGGGATGCGTAGGAGGTCCATAAGCCCACTCGAGTTTTCGGTCTCCACCACGCTCCACCCCGGGGGTCCCCAAATAGTGCCACCACCCTCACTCTAACCTACTCGTTTCTGGACAATTTTCCTCTTCTTCCGACTCCTAGGGTTGAAATGCCTTCAGGCGCAAGATCTACTGACACAGACAGGCGACACGGCAGAGACGGATGGCTGGGAGGACAGACCAGCACTTCGGAGAGTCCCGATGCCAGCTTATCCGAATCAAGACCCTGATTGTCAAACGGATTTCACCTTTTGATCTCTCACACTACCCCCACTTCTCAGGACTCCGCTGACATCAGCCCTCTTCCTGTATGGCGTCCACCTACCCCTACCCCAGCCCCCACCCCCAGCGGTCGGCCATTTTCCAAGCAAAAACCACACCCCCTTCGAACAACTGGAAAGAGGGGAGGCGGGGCGAGGGAGTATGGAAAAACTAGAAGAGCGAAAGAAGACCAAATGATCTCTTCGATCTCCCTCCCCGACGCATTCCCACCCCTAATGACCACCCTTTTTCCTCTAGGCGCTGTCACATCCTTTTTCCTACATAAAATAGCAGGGAGATAGCTGGACAGTCAGTAATGGGCCCAAGCTGAGGCAAGGACCTCAGCCAACCCCTCTCTTCCAGGGACCGCGGAGCAATCCCACCTTTACACTGCCCTGCAGGGATTCGGGGCGGCTTCTTTATTCCTTTGCTCCAAGTGGTACAGCGCCCTACTGAAAGACGGGGAATGACAGACAGACGCACGGTCCCAAGATTCTAGATTGGTAGATGGACCAGCACTCAAGACACGACTCCTAATATCTGCCCTTCCCCCTCTTCCCGATTCAGGTCCCTGGATGCCAAAGGTTTCAGGTTTCGCCTCTCCTGATCTGGGGTCGCCCCTGGAATCTGGCCCCCAACGTCCATCATTTTTGCTCTTGGAGGGGCCGGGGATAGTGCAAGAGTGTGGAGCTTTGTCCCTCTTCTGTCTCCACCCTCCGCTACCCGCACCGCAGGGATCTCCCAGGCAGCGCCCAACCACACAGACCTGCTGGGATCCGGGCAGTTACCACCTCTTCCTTTCCTGGCCACAGGCCCGCCCGCCCTCGGGGTAATAGGGAGATGGTAACCGGACCAAACGAAGACCAAGATTAGAAGGAGGTCTGCACACGTCGGCTCCTGCTCACGTGAGGGCCACGTCACCCGTGAGCTCAGGACCCCAATTACCACTCCCACCAGCAGTGCGGCAGGAGCCGGCCCACCCCTTTCCTTCCCCGCCACATCAGGTCCTGCCACTCATTTTCCTCTGCCAATCCCAGAAAACAGAAGTAGCTTCTTCTTGTGGTTGGAATATGCCTTTCTTTGGTTAACAGGGAGACTGCATCTGCTCCCATGTCCACTGGTCTTTTCTTCCTCTTTGAGGAATAATTTTTTCCCTTCTCCCTGTCCAAATGCCTCTCCCTTTACCCCGCACCCCCAGCCATGAAAGTCCAGCATTTCTGCTGCACCTCTATAGGAAATGGGAGGAAAGATCTCAGAAAAGGATATAGGCAGTGGGAGTGTCTTACTTTCTTAAACTTTTCTGTTCATTTTTTAAAAATCAATAATGCATTACTTTTATATTGGGAAAATAAAATGATGCTATTTTCATTTGAGAGAAGAATTTAAGTAGGAGGGAGAAACCCAAAAGGTCTCATTAATTTCATTATATTTATTTATAACACAAGGAAAATGTTTCTACTGGTTATAGCCTAACAGTAGCTTTCAAAAGATACTAACCTGTTTTAAAACTGAAAACTGGAATTTTTCATATGATCTATGAATTAGTCCACGAAGAGATAACTAATCAACTAATCTTGGTCATTTTATGCAAATGATCTATTCCTTTTTCTACTTTTAGATCAAATTATAATTTGATAAAACAAAAGCAACGCAATCGTGTCTTATTTGATTAAAGAAAGACATGTATTTACTGTTTCAAAATCTTGGCTGACTGCTGTGGGAGCCTGTCGTGATCTGACAGCTGTTCTGAACACCTACCTCCGGATTAAATACCAGTCTACCAAGGCAGAGGGAACTGAGAGTGTGAGGGATGCAGAGATGGTCCAATCCTCCCCGTCCTGTGTCAAGAGGGGAGGGAAGAAGGTGCTGCCCCTCTACCCTCTCCCATATCCCAGAGCGTCTCATCCTCTACAGTCAGGCACCTGACTGTTGCTCACTCGAAAAGCACACATGGACAGGTGACCAAGGTGGTAAATGTCACCTTTACTCAGATGACTAACCTGGGTAAATGCCTTTGGCTTCTTTCCTCCCTCGCTCCCTCCCCCAGATTCCCACAGAGGTAACTCAGGGGTGCATAGAAGGGACTGCTGCCCCCACATAGCCCTGCGGCTGCGGGGTTCCATGAAGCATGGAGAAGTGATTGCTGGGGGAAGCACCCAGGTCTGCCTGCTCTGCCCTCACTCGTGGTGCCCGAGTTAAGGTTGCCCCTAAGACTGCTGCTACCACCTGGCCTGAGAGGTGCCTCTCACCTCTGGCTTCCTTGCCGCAGGGCACCCAGGAAGAACCTAGCCTTGCTGTATGGTCACTGCCTGCAGCCCACAGCCACCTTGGTGCCCCCTCAGTCAAATGTATGCCCGGCCCCAAGGGACTCTCCCCACTGACCATAATGATTAACCTAGAGTAGGCGTTCTCAACTGGCCACCTCTGTGGTCTACCTGAAATTGTATCAAAGTTATGTGCATACATAGTATGTTCATTTTAATAAGGAGAGGGATCATAGCTCTCATCAGATTCTCACAGCCATCTATGACTTTTAAAAAAATACTAAGAACTACTTGCCTGGAAAAAAAGATATATTCCCTGAATAGAAATCGATCTCTGTGTCTGTCTCTCTTGCTCTCTCGTTATACACTCTCCTAATTTTTTTTAATGTGCAAACAATACAGAAATGTATAAAGTAGAATATGAAAATGCCCTGCAATGCTTGTTCCACCACAAACCACTTTTAACAATTTCCATTTTTCTTCATACAAACACAAAGAGTATATGTATGCATATGTGTCAAGTTCCAAGTTGAACAAAAATATACAGAATGAAACGTGTGACATTTAGTGACATAAAGTGCAATGAACTTGCACTTTAATTTGAGAACTGACATCTTTAAAAATTGAGTCTTTCTATCCATGTGGACTTTTATGGTCTTCAATAAATTTTATATTTCTTCAGGTAGGTCATACTCATTACTTGTTAAATTTATTCCTAGGTATTTTATTGTTTTTTTGCTTTGGGGGATGACATTCTTTTTATGATTATATTTTCTACCAGGTTATTGCCTGTCTAAGGAAAAATAGTTAATTATGATATATTTATTTTTAGTGACCTTTCTTAAATTTTCTAATAGTTTTTCAGTTGATACCTTCGGTTTTTCTAGGTATGCATACATAATCATCTGCAAACAATGATTTTTATTTCTTCTTTTCCAATATTTATATCTCTTATTCTTTCATTTTCTGGATGTACTGCACTGACTAGAACTTCTAGAACTATGTTGAGTAATAGTGGTGGTTGAGGGCCTCCTGATCTTGTTCTTAAAGGAAATGGAAACACCCTTAATATTTCACCATTTAGTGTGAACTTTGCTGGTTGTTTCTAATGTGTTCTTTATCTGTGTTTGCTTGATTGGGGGGGGTGGAATGTCTAAAGGCTGCACTTTCATAACCCTTTATATACGACAGAAAAATTCAGTTGTCCACATCATAATATTGGGAGGGGGAGAGGACGAGGGAGAATTGCCACAAGTGCTGTGCTTATTATGAATATGTTGGTGAGCAAAAACAGACACCGACTCTGCTCTCATAGTGGAAACAAGACCTTAATGAAATAATCACACATACATACAAACCGAGAAAAATACTGTGAAAGAAAGGAACACTGTCAAGATAGTAAAAGAAGTGGCGGAGTCTGGGGATCAGGGAAGGCTTCCTTGAGAGGGGAGAGGGAGTGAAATTTTGAGCTGAGCTGAAGGAAAGCAGACGTTAACTAGGAAAAGGGGGGAGCAGAAAATAAAAATGTTCAAATTCTCCGCCCTTCTGATAACCACTGTGATAACCCATCTACCTGAGACCTAGGATAAATCCTGTGAAAACCACTGCTAACTTTTCAATTGACTCTTTCCAGGTTTTGTTGCTGTTTCATATATGCCAACAAAAAAATACATATGTAGATACACTATATGTGAGTGTGTGTACACATATATCTTTTTAAAATAATTTGGGATCATATTATGCATATTATTGTGCAAACTATTTTTTCACCTGACATATCAATGTCATGTACATTGTTTCATCAAATACAATAATATTCTGTAGTGTGGATTTACCAAAAATTTAACCAATCTGTTATGGATTGATATTTAGCCTCCTTTCAATCACTGTCTGTCACAAAAATGCTACAATGAAGACCATTGTCCATATACATGTTGGCAACTGTGGCATTATTTCCTTAGGGTAAATTCCTAGAAGTTAAATCACTGAGTCAAAATGGATGTTCATTTTAAATTTTATCCATGCTGCCAATTTTCACCTGTTAAATTTTGATATATATATTCCATGTTGTTCTCTAAATTAAAAAATTTAGATTTCTTTAATTATAAGTGAGATTAAGCATCTTCTCATAGGTTTGTTAACCATTTGTATTTCTCTTTCTATGAACTGCTTTTTCCCATTTCTCCACTAGGCTTTTCATCTTTGCCTTATTAATATGTAAAAACTTTCTGCAAATTAAAGAAATGACCTCTTTGTCATAAGTGTTATAAATATTTTTCCAGTTTATAATTTTCTTTGGATTTCTGCTATATAGAATTTTTTAATCTTTATGGCACAAAATTTATCAATTCTTTCTTTACGTTTTTGGGGTTTTGTGTCCTGCTTAGGAAGGCCTGTATTTTCTTCTAATTTTTATGTGTGTTTTTGATACATTTTTGGTCCATATGAAATTTGTGTGTGTGTGTGTGTGTGTGTGGTTGCCTTTATTATCAGTAGGTGCCAGTAGTTTAACCCACCATTGCTTTTATACCATTTGTTTAAATGTCAACATAGCATAAAAAGCAAATAACGTCTTAGTGTTATTATGAATACATTTTTTCCAGCTTTATTGAGCATATAGAATTATTTTTTTCTAAATAGTTAGCAAATTGTCCTAATACCAATTATCAAATAATCCCTCTGTAGCTAACTGATTTAAAATGCCACCTTTATCATAAGCTAAATATCCACATATATTTGGATATATTTCTTGATTCTCTATTATGTTCCTTTAATCTGTTATTTTTATTTCTTTTTATGTCCCAAACTGTTTTAATTATAGTATCTTCATAATATGTTTTAATATCTGGGAAGATAGGGCTTCTTCAATTACTCTTCTTTTTCATAATTTATCTACCTATTCACACGTGTTTGTTTAGAGATAAAATGTATTAGTTTGTTAAATTCCCCTAAAAATCCTGTTTTTATTTCAATTTGGATTACATCTAATTGACAAATTAATTGAGGCATAATTGGCATCTTTACAAGAATATCTTACCACCTCACACCTGTTAGAATGGCTATTATCAAAAAAACAAGAAAGAGCAAGTGCTGGTGAAGATGTGGAGAAAAGGGAACCCTTGTGTACTGCTGGTGGGAATGTAAACTGGTGCAGCCACTATGGAAAACAGTATGGAGATTCCTCAAAAAAAATAAAAATAGAACCTCTATATCATCCAGCAATCCCACTTCTGTGTACATATCCAAAGGAAATGAAATCACTATCTCAAAGAGATATCTGCACCCCCATGTTCATTGCAGCATTACTCACAATAGCCAAGACATGGAAAGAACCAAAGTATCCATCAAAAGACAAATGGATAAAAAAATGTGACATGATATATAGATAGATAGATAGATAGATAGATAGATAGATAGAGAATGAAATATTTTTCAGCCATAAAAAGAAGGAAATCTGGCCATTTGAGATAACATGGATGGACTTTGAGGGCATTATGCTAAGTGAAATAAGTCAGAAAAACTATAAATACTGTATGACATCACTTATATGTGGAATCAAAAAAGCCAAACACATAGAAATAGAGAGTAGATTGGTGGTTGCCAGGAGCTGGGGGGAGGGAAAAATGAAATGTTGGTCAAAGGGTACAAACGTCTAGTTGTAAGATGAATAAGTTCTGGGTATCTAATGTACAGCATGGTGACTATAGTTAACAGTACTGTATGGTATACCTGAAAGTTGCTAAGAGAGTAGATCTTAAACGTTCTCACCACAACAACTACAACAAAAAAATGTTAATTATGTGATATGATGGATGTGTTAACTAATCTTATTGTGATAATCATTTCATTATATATATGTATCAAATCATCACGTTGTACACCTTAAACTTACACAATGTTATATGCCAATTATATTTCAGTAAAGCTGGGAAAAAAAGAATATCTATCTATCCAAAAACCCAGTTTTTCTATTTATTTGTCTTCATTTATTTTTCTCAGCAGAATTTATAAATTTTTATTTTGTTTTATGGGGGTTTTTTTGTTTTGTTTTGTTTTTGTTTTTTTGTGTGTGTGTGAGGAAGATCAGCCTTGAGCTAACATCCATGCCAATCCTCCTCTTTTTTGCTGTGGAAGACCGGCCCTGAGCTAACATCCATTGCCAATCCTCCTCCTTTTTTTTCCCTTTTTCTCCCCAAAGCCCCAGTAGATGGTTGTATGTCATAGTTGCACAACCTTCTAGTTGCTGTATGTGGGACGCCACCTCAGCATGACTGGACAAGCGGTGCATCGGTGCGCACCCAGGATCCGAAGCTGGGTGGCCAGTAGCGGAGCACGCACACTTAACCGCTAAGCCACGGGGCCAGCCCCTAAATTTTTAAAAAATAACTCCTAGGACATTGCCTGGCACACTGTAGGCTATCAACAAATATTTGTTGAGGGAATGAATATGTCTTGCAGATTTTTTGTTAAGTTTATACTTAAGTAGCTTACCCTTTCCCATGGCTATTGTAAGATGAATACTTTCTTTATCTATATTTTCTGTTTATTGTATTTATATATGAAAGTGATTGGTTTTGTATTGATTGTATAACCAGCCTCTTTATGGAGTTCCTAAAGTCTCAAATAGTTTTTAGTTGATTCTCTTAGATAACTTTGCCTCCTCCTTTCCAATATTAATATCACACATTTTTCTCTTGGATAATTGCATTAACCAATACTTCCAGAACAATGTTAACTAATTGTGGAAAAACTGGCATCCTTGTCTTTTTCCTGACTTTTGTGAAAAAGTCCCAAAGCTTCTAGTCTCTATCCCTCAAGCATGGAGGGCTTCTTGTTAGAAATTCATATATTTTTATCATATTAAAGAAGTATCCACCTATTCTTATGCCAATAAGTTGTATCCAGAAGGTATCTGGCTTCAAGTACAACTTGATTAAGATTCTGGCTTCATTTTTTATACAACTCTCTCTACTACGTCCTTCCTTACATATAAGTTTCATCCTCAAGCTGACCACTCTGATAGAGCCAAAGTAGCTATAATAGTTCTAGGCCTTTCCATGGAATATCTTTATCAATAAGAGTCCCAGCAGAAAAAAAAGAATCCAACTTAGCTGGTTCAAGAGACTTGACTGTAGGGACCTCTCAAAAAGATATATGCAAGGTCAAGAGACAAAACAGGGGATTCTGAGGCACCCAGAGATTAGCAATAGCACGAAGATGTTACCCCAGGCCTAAAAGGGCAAGAAAAAGAAATAGTATTACTGAAGCCTTGTGAGAGCTAGAGCCATGGAGGAGGGACCTTCTGGCAAGAGCTGAAGTATTGACCCGTCACTGCCAATATATTTATTGACAGTCACTGCCAATAGAACAGCCCAAATCAGGGAGGGAGCAGGGAAAAAATACATTGTCTTCTCTCTTCTGCCCTCTAAAGTTCTGTCAGTGCATTGCATTGGCTAAATCCAAAGAGACTCCAACCAGGAATGGAGCCTGGGGGATACAATCCATAAGGGTCAGCCTCCCAGGGCATAGAACAGCACAGAGAAGGGAAGAAAATGGATCAGGAGGTGAAGCAACATAAAGAATAACCAACACAGTCCAAAATAATAAATTTTGCCACTCAGCATTCATTCTTGCCCTTTACTCCAATGAAGAAACTCTCATCTCCAACAGGAAGGCAGGGACAAAAAGTCCCAATGGCTACTGTACTGTCAGGGAGCAATGCTAATTCATACTCTCCACCTGAAACCTAATTTATAACAACCATCTCCAGTGTTTTTCATATATCAGAGAAAGGAATGGAAAAATAATAAATTATCCACAAAAATACACCTAGCTGCTACAGTTCCCCTCTGTAGCTGGTCATGAGGCCAAAGTCAATAATCATAACTTCGTTCTTCCACCACCCATTTCAAATTCCCCTTAGCTGGTCAAAGTTATTTCCATGACGTAGTGATCCTAACCTTCAATCTTGTCTTTATTGGATTTCTGCATCATTGACCAGGACTATTGGGCAAGTGAGTACTAAGAGGTACCCCAGAAGCTATCTCTGAGCTCCAAGCATATTTCTTGTAGTCATTGTATAGCAGCAACCCTATTTCCCCATGGTAATGGGATCCAATCACTCCAGCCAGTACAGTAACCCCTTTCTCTGTCTGTCAGTTCAATAACATGAGGAGACCAAAATGGCCAGGGTGCAGTTTCAGCTTTCAATTTAATGGAACCATGGCTTTATTTCCTGGTGGAAGTATTCATCCCTTGGAAAAATAGAACCTCCAAACCTGCCGAGCCCATGGTTGTGGAGACAAAATATATATATTTCTGTATTGGGTTAATTGGTGTAATAGTTAGAGGGGCCACTCCCTCCTCCACCCCTTCATTCCCAGACCTGTGTATCTTCACTATGAGGGAAATAGCACCATATATTGGTCACTGATTTTAAAGCAGCTATTGTATTCTTGCAGTACAGCACTCTCAATCTGGAACAGCTGATTCCATAACTTAGCCTTCAGTATGTCATTTACTTTTCTATCAGGCAAGCTGCTTCTGCATGATGGAGTAAGTGATAAAGGCTAGTGAATCTTTGGATATGACTCCTTTATTTTACTTCGTCTACCAATAAATGAGTTCCTTGGTCAGAGACAATGTTGTATAGGATAATCTGGTGATGATCAAGGCATCCTGGAAGTACATGGATGGTGGCATTGACAAAATCATTGTTAGCAAAGAAGGTAAATGTGTGTCTGGAATATATATTGATTTCCATGAGGAAAAATTTCTGTTCTCACCATGATGAAAGGTGTCCCATATAATAATCTTACCACCATGGGGCTGATTGGTACCCCCAGGGAATAATGCCTTATTATATTGAATGGTTCATAATCATCTGATTTTGTTGTCAGGTTGGGCACTCAGCAGTGTTAATACAAGATCAGCCTTGGTAAGTGGAAGTCCATGTTGTTGAACCCATGCATGCCCTTCATAACATTGATGCTAATCTAACAAAGCACAAAAAAATAGGGACAATTATCACTATTCTATTCTTTTACTACAGTGTTAGACTGAATTTACTAATATTTTATTTGGGGTTTTTGCATCCATATTTATAAGTTAGTTTGATCTTTGGCTTACTTTTTTAGTTCTATTCTTCTTTGTTTTGGTATAAGTCTTATAAAGCCTTATAGAATTAATTGGTTAGATTTCCACCTTTTCCTATGCTCTAAAACACTTTAAATTATATAAAAACTATTGGATCCTTGATGATTGTTGAGGTAGGAAGAATAATGTCCCCTCACAGATGTCTATATATTGGAACCTGTGACTATGTTACCTTAGATGCCAAAAGGGACTTCGCAGATGTGATTAAGTAACGGATATTGAGATAGGGAGGTTATCCTTGATTGACTGGGTGGGCCCAATGTAATCACAAGGGTCCTTATAAGGGAAACAGAGAGGCAGAAGAGTCTAAGAAGATGTGATGACAGAATTATAGGTCAGAGTTATATGGGACGATGGGCCAAGGAATGCAGGCAGCCTCTAGAAGCTGGAAAAGGCAAGAAAATGAATTCTCCGCTAGAGCATCCAGAGGGAACACAGCTCTGTCAATCCGTTTTAGACACTCGATCTCCAGAACCGTGAAATAATAAATTTGTCTTGTTTTAGGCCATTGAGTTTGTGGTAATTTGTTACAGCAGCAGTAGGAAACTAATACGTTTTTGCTGTTTTTAAAGAAAAAAGAACAAAAGAGAAAGTTTTTTATATTTACCTAGATGTTTACCATTTCTATTGCTTCTCTTTCATTCCTGAATTCCAGATTTCCCTCTGGTATCATTTCCCTTTACCTTGAAGAGCTTCCTTTAGCATTTCTTGTAGAGCATGTCTGCTGGCAACAAATTGTCTTGGTTTTCCTTCATCTGAGAACATCTTTATTTCATCTTCGTTCCTGAAGGATATTTTTGCTGGATATGGAATTACGTGTTGGCAATTCTTTTCCTTCAACACTTTAAAGATGTTATTCCGCTGTCTTCTGGCCTTCACTGTTTGTGACAAGAAAACTATAGTCTTTCAAATTGTTGTTCCCCTATAGCTAATGTGTTGTATTCCTCTGGCTACTTTCAAGGCTTTTTCTTCAATATGGTTTTTAGCAATTTGATAAGATGTATCTAGGGATGATTTTCTTTGAGTTTATCCTGCTTGAGATTCATTGAGCTTCTTGAATCTGTAAATTTATGACTTTCAACAAATCTGGGAAATTTTTGACAGTTATTTCCTCAAATATTTTTTCTATCCCAGGAGGGGCAAGCCAAGAAGATCAGGAGCTGCTACCCTTTCTCAGAACCATCTCACAGAACAAGAGTGTCACTCAGGTAAAAGCAGGTCCCTGGTACAGTGGTTCAGGAGTCCTTCCCAAGAAGAAAGACAAGATATAAGGGTGAATAACTCTGCAGCTCTGCCTGAGGGGTCTGACTTGATTTGGAAAAGGTAGTAGAAAATTCCATGCCTACAGGCATTGTCAAAAACAATGGAGATCTTGGTGGAGAAGAAATGAGGAGGCTGGTAGCACTAATACAAGAAAAATGTCAGAACAGTCACAAGTTTACTAGAGAGAACCAGGGAAAGAGACAACCAATAAGATCCCTCCTGGGATCATATATAATTGTGGGGGTCAGGAAGAATGTGTGCATAAGCTAGACTGCATCCACGTAGGAGAATCAGAAAAAGGCATGGAACAGGCTTGAAGGGATTCCCCAAGCCACACACAGATCCATAAACACAGGGCAAAAGCCTCATTGGCACAAGTAGCTTAAACACAACCTCTGACCAAGCACTGGCTGAAGCATAATCTATTCTGACCCAGGGGTGAATCTCAGAAAGCCAAGATTAAAAGTAAAATCCCAGTCATCCTTGGCAGTCTGGAAGAATGTGTGAATGCCCAAGGCTATGCCCTTTCAGGAGCTATCAGAGAAGGAACCTCCAAGCTACTCCAAGGAACCTCTGATCAGAGAATCTCAGTCCCTGGCTGACTGGAGGAGGGGCAAAATATGTAAATTCACTGAAATGCAAGACCAGCCTCCAAGATTCACACATATCCAATTGTAAAGGGTAAATATCTAATTGGCTAAGGGAGATTAAGCACAACCTTTGACCAATAACTGACTTTGGCTAACCCAGGGGCAAAACCTAGTTAATCAGACTAAAAGATAAAAACAAGGGGAAAATATCTGAGTTGGGACACCAGAAGTGCACACTCTGGGGGGAAATAGACTTCACAGAATTAGTCCTGCCAAGTCAACAGACAGATAAACAAATGACTAAGAAAATAATGACAACAACCACTGGGAGGAGGATCAGTATCCAGGGTTGCTATAATATATTATCTAAAATGTCCAGCTCTCAACAAAAATTAAAATACATACAACAACTACATAGGTAAATAAAAAAGACAGTACAAACATATTTTGTTATAACCATTTTTTCTTCTATCTGATTTAAAAGACACCTTAATAAAGAAATATGAACAAATCTATGTTTATGTACATAAAATGTAGAAAGAAATGTGATTTGTATGATAATAACAATGCAAAAGAGTGGCGAGGGAACAGGGCTATTAGGAGCAAAGATTTGAAATTAAGTTGGCATTGAGCCAAACTTGATTTTTATAAGTTAGATTGTTAATTGTAATCCCCAGGGCAACCACTAAGAAAATACATTTTAAAATATAGTAAAAGAAACGAGAAAGGAATGAAAATACTACACTAGGAAATACCTATTTAACATAAAAGAAGGCAATAATGGAGGTTAGAGGAACAAAAAAGACATAAGACATATAGAAAACAAATAGCAAAATGGCTGATATAAACCCTACCTTATCAGTGATTGCATTAAACATGAATGGATTAAACACTCCAGTTCAAAGGCAGCAATTGGCAGAATGGATTTTAAAAATATGATCCAACCATAGGCTGTCTACAAAAAACATTCAGATTAAAAGACACAAATAGGTTGAAAATAAAAGGATAGAAAAAGATATACCACGCAAACAGTAACCAAAAGGGACCTGGGATGGTTATACTAATACCAAAAAAAATAGGCCTTAAGATAAGCACTAGAGACAAAGAAGGTCCATTTATAATGATGAAAGGGTCAATCCATCAAGAAGATATAACAATTATAAACATATATGCACCTAATGATAAAGCTTCAAAATATATGAAACAAAACCAGACAGAATTGAAAGAAAAACAAAAATTTATACAAGGAATAACAATAATATAAAATATATGCCAATTACTATGTGCCAAGTACTACTATGAGTGCTTAATCTTTCATCACAGCAATCCTAGAAAATAGGTATTATTGTTATTCCCATTCTAAATATGGGGAAAGTGAGGCAGAGAGAGATGAAGAGATTTTCCCAAGATCACACAACTATTAAGTGACAAAACTAGGATGTGAAGCCCAGCTGTCCAGTAGCAAAGTCTATGCTCTTAACTACTCCTTCTCATGACTCAGCTGTGAATAATATTTACAGAGACACAATATAAACACTGAATATTGATTTAATAAAATATAGTGATATAACAATATGTTGGGAGAATGTGATTGTATATGGGGTGGGAGGTATAAGATAACTGAATCCTTCCATTGTAGGAAGTCATAACTGATGTATAAAAATTAAAAATCAAGAAATAAAAGTATAAACAGGTTATTTAGAAATATGGAGGTGATACCAGAAGAAATAGTTAAAAAATTTGAAAGTGATTGTCTCTGAGGAGCAGAAATCTGGGGTGGGGAAGGATGAAGCAAAGTTCTGGTGGACTTTTTGATGTTGCTGTTATAAGTCTATGGTACTCTATAACTATAAAAATTACATTTTTGTGTGTGTGAGGAAGATCAGCCTTAGCTCCAATTGGCATTGGAGCTAACATCCAATGCCAATCCTCCTCTTTTTGCTGAGGAAGACTGGCCCTGGGCTAACATCCGTGCCCATCTTCCTCCACTTTATGTGGGATGCCGCCACAGCATGGCCTGACAAGCGGTGCGTCAGTGCGCGCCCAGGATCCGAACCCGAGCCGCCAGCAGCGGAGCATGCACACTTAACTGCTACGCCACAGGGCCGGCCTTGAAAATTACATTTTTAAAAACCAGGTTCTGAAACTGAGCATAGAATAGGACTCCAATTCTGGGTAAAGAATGTACAGAAAACTTGAGGACTGTTATGGACTGAAAGTGTGTGTGTGTGTCCCCAAAATTCATATATTGAAGCCCTTATACCCAATATGGCTGTATTTGGAGATGGAGTCTCTAAGGAAGTAATTAAGGTTAAATGAGGTCATAAAGGTGGGTCCCTGATCCGATAAGATTAGTGTCCTTATAGGAAGAGAGACCAGAGAGCTCACTCACTCTCTCTCCACATGCACAGACCAAGGAAAGGCCATGTGAGGTGTATAGCAAGAAGGCAGCTGTCTATAAGCCATGAAAAGACCTCTCACAGAAACCAAATTTACCAGCACCTAAGCTTGGACTTCCCAGCCTCCAGAACTGTGAGAAAATAAGTTTCTGTTGTGTAAGCCACCCAGTCTGTGGTATTTTGTTATAGCAGCCCAAGCAGACAAATACAAGGACATTATGCTAAGTGAAATAAGCCAGTCACAAAAGGATAAATACTGTATGATTCCACTTATATGAGGTACTTTGAGTAGTCAAATTCATAGAGACAGAAAGTAGAATGGTGGTTGCCAGGGGCTGAGGGGAGCAGATAACGGGGAATTGACGTTTAATGGGTGCAGAATTTCAGTTTGGGAAGATGGAAAGAGTTCTGGAGATGGATGGTGGTGATGGTTACACAATGCGAATGTACTTAATGTCAAAGATGGTAAATGTTTTGTGTACTTTACCATAATTTTTTTAAAAGGGGAAAAAATAATGTACAGAGATATGCATTGTAATATTGATGGGAATCTGTACCCTGAGTTTCAGTTCTGCACTCCTCCCTGCTGAAGTCGCACATGTATCGAGCTTCCTCAGCATTCTGTTCTGTCCTTAGTTTTTCAATCTGTATCCCTTGCTGGGACTACCTGACTCACTCCCTAGCTACAGTTATCATCTATAATATACATCTTTTGTCAGACCTTTCTTCTGAGCTCTAGATCCATACCTTTCAAATGAGCACTGAGTATCTCCACTTGGAAGTCCCACAGGTACCTCAAATTCAAAGAGTTCAAACCAGATTCATTCCTTCCCCCTCCCAAATCTGCCTCTTCATGTTTGAAAAGCAGAAAAGGAAAAGAAATGTTAATACCCTTCATCCTTCATCTCCTACTCCAGACTGCCCTCTTTCCCCTACACTACACTGCCTTGAGGGCCAATCAGTTCATGTGTTTCCCAGAAATGGGCCTTTTTGCCCAAGAAGAAGGACTGCATTTTCATCTTCAAACAGTGATGTTAAATTATTCCTCATATGTGCGTGATCCAGCAAGGCCAGTGTATCCCAAACCTTAAAACAACCCCTGAGCCCAGAGTCTGCTACAACAACAACACTAGCGTAAGATTCTGGGGCCACAGTCAGATCCAGAACTGGCTATAAGACCACTTAACTCTCCAAAACATCTAGGAATGTTATCCACTGCTATCCTAGCCTCAGTGCTGCCCTTAGAACTAGGCACAAGTGCCCCTCCTAAATCCCATGCTTTGAAGGGTCCTGCATATCACACACACGCACACATACACACTCATTAAAGAACACATGGGTGTCTGTGTCACACGGGATATGGCGCTCATTGTCGGCGCAGTGTAACTCATAACCCTAAACATCTGCACTTTGACTAACACTGTTCAGACTCCAGGAAAATGCTTCTCCACATCTGTTTCCCAGTATCCTCTAAACAAAAGGCAACTGCGTCCAAATGCCAGGAAGATTTGTGGATTGTGTCACTGCTGACATAAGAGAAAGACGTTATTTCAGATGCAGGGAAGATTTGAGAAGTGGAAGCACTTAGAGAAGAGAAAAAACAAGCTAACTTGTCAAAGCCTTCTTCTCAGATACATGAATGCAATAGGTCTTCGCTCAACAAACTATCATTTCCCAGTAGTGTCCATTTTCTTGCTTGTCTTTGTTTTCCAGTTTGTGGTTTCAGAGGTAATAGAAAATTAGTGTAGTATTTACAACAGTTGCATATGGAGACTAAGGAACATTTCACAATATTAAGCAACTCATATTACTCCTGATTTTAGGATGGATGGATAGGTAGGTAGGTAGGTAAGGTAGGTAGGTAGATAGATAGATAGATAGATAGATAGATAGATAGATAGATAGATAGACAGAGAGACAGTTGTATAAAGCATTGTCATAAATTGGATTCCCCAGGAAGCAGATTCTGAGACAAAGATTAGAGTATGGGAGGTTTATTAGGGAGTGCTCTTAGGATCAACACTTATGGAAGGAAAGGGAGGAAAGAAGCAGGAATAAAAAGAGAAAGAAATCAAACTTCAGTGCACTATCAATAGAATGTCTCAGCATACCCTGTAAGAAACTCTGAAGATAGGATGAAACTTCAAAGTTATCTCTAGTTGTGGCAAGAGGGCCAGGGCTTTACGCACAGCATCAATGAGTCATTGGATGTGGACCACCCTGAGAATGGGGTGTGATTTTGAACAAGACAACTCTCAGCTGATGCAATCCCTGAAGCAGGCTGACAGGCAAGGACTCTCTGATGGCAACATTCCTAACAATCGAAGTAAAAAGAGCTTTATTGTTAAAGGGAGCTCTGGGCAGGGCGTTGCAGTGTCCACCACAGTCCTCCCCTTGTGCCTCCCAGATTCACTTCGTGTAAGTTCTGAGATCAGCTCTTCCAGGGGTCTGGTGGGCCTCTCATTCTGGGGGAAACTTAGGACAAACTATAGCCCCCAACACTGCAGCTGGTCTCCAAGCTGCAAAATATTCTCTCTCTCTTCCACTATCAATTATAGATCCCCACCACCCTTAGGGTCTTGGCAGTTTACCTGGTGGTATGACCCAGACCCTCATTCCTGGTAACCACGGCTTTCTCAGACTGGAGTTACTATACTTGCTGATACCCACATGCCAAGCCCACCTAAGTATGAACAATGCTTGGGGTTCTCTTTCTCAGTCAGCTTGTCAAAAGAGATCCTCCATGAGGCCACAGGTGTAAGGTGAGTGAAAGGTGCTAGTGCAACAGTGATGAATATCATGGAGGATCCACTCTAGCTGATTGTGCAGGTGCTTGTGTCCTCCAGTTCTGCTTGTGCTTGATCCTGTGTATAAAACTTCCATCTTGTTGCTGGGCCTGCCCACTCTTACACCTTGGTGGATCTGACACAACTCAGCTCATGATGGGCAGTTCTGGCTGCATAGTCACTTGCATGGTCACATGATGTCCTATGGCCAGGCATTCCATCTATACCAGGACATAGTAGCATACCAGAAACTGTCTTCAAAAGGTACATAATTCTCCATTGCATGTGGTATGGCTTTGCTCCAGAACCTAAGTTCTTGACTAAGCTGTGACTTTCCCATTAGGGCTTACCAAAAACTCCATATGGCAACTTTTGCCAACACAGATACCTCTAATACATTAGGGTCTATCTATCATATGGGCCAAGTGGCAGGACTGCTTGAAACTGCAGCCTGGACCTGCTATAGAGTCTTCTCTTGCTCTAGGGCCCACTCAAAGCTGGCAGCTTTTTGTGTCACCCAGTACATGGGTCGAAACAATAATTCCAGGTATGAAATCTGCTGCTTCCAGAACGCAATGAAGCCTACCACACGTTGGGATTCCATCTTCGTGGGGAAGGTGAAAAATGCAATAATTTGTCCTTTACTTCAGAGGGAATCTCCTGGCATGCCCCAAACCATTCAATCCATAAAAACTGCATTTAATGTAGCCAGCCCCTTGATCTTTATAGGGTTTATCTCCAATCCTCTGGTGTACATGTGTCTTACCAAGGCCTCCAATGTGCTATCCACTTCTTACTCCTTTTGGTTCAATTAGCATGATGTCATCAACATAGTGGACTAGTATTATATTCAGATAGTCCAGATCTCTTCAGACTATATTATGACAGAGGACAGGAGAGTTAGTAGGGCCTTGAGGAAAAACTATAAATGTATACTGTAGCCCATTCTATGCGAATGTGAACTTTTTCTGATGTTCCACTCTGAGAGGGATAGGAAAAAACACATTTTCCAAGTCAATAGCTAATTACTAGGTACCTAAGGCCATGTCATTCTGCTCTAGCAAAGACAGCATATTTGACATGGCAGCTGCACTTGTGTCACCACTTGGTCGAGTTTGCAGTAGTCTACTGTCATATACCAGGCTCTGTCCACGTTTTGCAGAAGCCCAAACTGGTGCATTAAATAAAGATATGATGGTGAGACCACACCCCGGCATTCTTTAGGTCTTTAAAGGTGGTACTAACTTCTGCCGTCCTCCCCAGGATGCTGTACGTTTTCATTTACTATCTTGGCCGAGGAAGTAGAGGGCAGTTTCAGAAACTTTCACTTGGCCTTCTCATCTACAAATAGCTCTGACTCCACAGGCCAAGAAAACAACATGGGGCTTGTACCAACTATCAAAATATCTATTCCAATTATACATTCCTAGACCAAGAAAATAACTACCAGGTGAGTCTGTGGACCCAGTAGAACCACTGTGAACTAGGCCAGGAGCCCATTTAATACCAGGCTCCCATCTGACCCTATTCTAACAGGGGGACTATGATGACACTTTAGGTCTCTGAGTATCAATATCAACTCAGAACCAGTGACCATCAGTCCTCAAAATGTTTGGGTATTCCTCTTTTCCCAGTGCACAGTTACCTGAGTAAATGGAAAAACTGGAGGAATCATTACTACATATATGTTATAGGGTCCTTCTTTCTGGGAACCCAGCCTCTCCTTCAAACAGTGAGTTCTAGATCAAAAAATGACTTAGGACCAGAAGCTGGCCAAGGGATTGTGACTTTTTATTGAGGCAACTTCTCTCAGACTCTTGATCATCTTTGATTTCTTTTGATTGTATAGATTGTTGGCTGCCTATTTTCCCCAAGGCACTGTTATATTAACCACCTGCATTCTATTAACTACCTCTTAACCATCTATTCGGCAGGGGCACTGTGTTATATTAACCAGCTCCACAGCTCTCTGCAGGTCAGGCCTCTCTGCCTGCCACTCTGACCCTGTGGTACATTATGGTATTTGCATCTACCTAACATCTGACAGTTGAGTACAGTCATCCTGCCTCTATTGTTTCAGAGCCATCGCCATTTCTATCAGTTACCCTCATCCTGTAACATCCTCTCCTACTCTGAGCCCTGGCCTGCAGAGGCGAGCCACCACTGAACTTCTAAGTGATGCTGGTGCCCCTCTCACAGGTGCATTCTTTACAGCTTTGGCAAATGGCGTACCCTTTGGGTCTACCTGCAGAACATAGTCCTCAGGAGGGTTTTCTGGCCTTACATACATTTATTCTATCATTCCCACTTCCCTGAGCCTTTAATCCCTTCTCCCATCATCTGCTATGGAAACTCTGGCATTCATACCTCACTTAATATGGGCCATTGTTTTTTCCATACTTTGAGGAGCCATTCTAGTAGTGAGTTCACATGGTCTCCTGGGGTCTTTCCCAGGGTGTTCAATCCTCTATCTTGGGAGAGAATTCTCAAATCAATTAATTCTCCTTTATTCAATTTTATATTCCAGCTCCCCTGATCAAGGCCCTCAGAATTCAGTCCCATGCTTACTCCCTCAGCACCTGCTAGTACACGCTGGCTAGGTCCCACAGCTCCTTCTTGGGGTATTCCCTTTCCTTCCTTATGAGGCCCAGCACAACCCCAATGAGGTTACACTGTGACTTAACCCTAGATATAGGCCCAGCAGCCAGGATGGGAGGTTGAGGCAGATTCTGAGGGAAACACACGTTATCTTACAAAGGCTCTGCATGTTCAAGCAAAATGAAGTTCTAGCCCTTAAAAGGAAGGAGTGGGACACTTCTGAATGCTCAAGCAGTTCAGGGAAATCTCAGGATACAAGATTTTTAGGGATATCAATCCAGATGTCCCCATACCATATGTGAGGGTCCCCATTCCTTCCTACCTAGGACCCTGATCTTGACACAGCAGATTTGACTTGGTTGGGATTTTAACTTTTTTGAAGCTTGCTTTCAATAAGTCTTGAGCCTGGTCCTCAGATTTCTGTACCCTCTACCTGGAAAAGATGAGGACCTCATTATATGCTATAAATAAAGCCCTCAGGCTTTCACATATAGCTTTTAATTGTTGATTAACTTAATTCAGCTTTTCATTATTTTTTTCTACAGATTAATCAAGCTTAGCAATAGCCACCCAATTTTATGGCCTTCTTTATTTTTTTTTTAAACTTTATTTATTTATTTTTCCCCCCAAAGCCCCAGTAGATAGTTGTATGTCATAGTTGCACATTCTTCTAGTTGCTGTATGTGGGATGCGGCCTCAGCATGTCCTGACAAGCGGTGCGTAGGTGCCCGCCCGGGGTCCGAACCCGGGCCGCCAGCAGCGGAGCGCGAGCACTTAACCGCTAAGCCACGGGGCCGGCCCTATGGCCTTCTTTATATTTAATATTTCCCACATATTTCTCAAAGCTGTTACCTGGCACCAGTTAATGCATTCCCTTCACCAGTGCTATCCCAGTTCACCACCAGTGAAAGCTCTAACAATTCCTCTGCCACCTGTTCTAGGTGCCTATCTACTCCACCTACCACCAATGATGGGGTCCTCATTGCCAGCTGGGCAGCAGATGATCCACCTCCAAAATTTCATCACAGTGTATGCTTTCCTGAACCACTTCTCATACCAACTGTTGTAGCTTGCCTTCCTGGAGAGCAGACTCAGACACAGAGTTCAGCATGAAGGGCTTTTATTAGGGAATGCTCTTGGGATCAACACCTGTGGAAGGGAAAAGAAGGAAGCAGAATTGGACGGAGGGAAAAGTTAAGCTGTCTCATTTGGGGCAAGAAGGCCATGTTGATCAGTCATTGGATGGGAAGTACCCCAGGAAGGGGGTATGACCTTGGAAGAGCACTCCTAGTAACTGAAATAATAAGCCCTCTATTCCCGAAGGAAGATTAGGGCAGCAGATTGCAGAATCCACAAGTTTGACATCATTTTTTCCACTAGAAAGTTGGTGGCCATCAAATGCTAGAATTGAGAACAGTTTTACTTTTAACACAGTTACTAAAGTTTAAATTTCCAAACATTTGCACTTACATTTACAGCTTTTTTTAAATAATATTTATTTATAATATTTTTTATACCTTCCAAATATTTACACATAAATATGTGAGCCTCCATTTATACTTTTTCTCTAGTCCTCTGATATGCTATTGAAAAGTCTGCTTAGCCTGAATCCATCCGATTCCTTTTGATAAATTATGCAAAAAAATCCTGGTTTATTATATAAAAATCAGAAAATACAGAGGAGTAAAAAACAGATACGATCACCATTAATCTAACACCCATAGGAAACAACTAACATTCTCAGAGTATACACCAAAGTTTATACATAGAGATAATTTAAATATATACTTTTTCTTCGTAAAAAGTATGGCATGTGCTTTGGCAGCCTATTTTCCTCGCTTAAGATTATATGCTGAATTTTTTCCAAGTAAATACGTGTAGATGCCCATCAACATTTCAAGAGCTGCATAATGTTTCAATGTGCAGACATACACTAATTTGCTTAGCCAAATGCCTATTTTAAGACACTTGGGTCATTGATGATTTTTCAATCTTCAAAACAGTGAAAAGATGCACAGCCTTGTATAAGCCAATTATTGGATTATTTCCTAAGGATGAATTTCTACAAGTGGAATTATTGAGTCAAAGAGCACACACATCTTGAAGGCTTCTGAAACATGTATCCAAATTGACCTCGTCCTAGTGTAGGCTCCCACCAGCACAGTCTGAGAGTGCCCCTCCCCACACACCCTCACCACCCTCTGGGGTGGGAGAGTTGTGGATCTTCTCCAGTATGGATACCAACAGCCCTCGTGATGGTTCCATAAAGATCCTGCCCCAACCAACCTTATAAAAGTAATCTGATAGAAGCACTAAAAATTATTCTTTCTTCTAGTATATTTTCTGATTTCAAAATAATAACTAACGTATTCACTTACATAGACACCAAGAGTTGGCCAAGAAAGAGGACGTTTTCCTGTCAAATGGCCCCAGGCCCCTAAAAGAAAACTGTCCCTCTCTGTATGCCCCCAGAATAGGTTCCAGAACTTCTTCCTTCAGAGGGTCTCTCACTTCCTTCCTCCCCTTACCATTCCCACGGCCAGCAGTGAAATTTCACGCCTTTATCATCTCACGCCTGGACGATGGTGGTAACTTCCTAAGTGGTGTTCCAATCTCCAGTGGCCACTCCTGTCCCCACCCCCAACTCCAACCCATCCTGCACAGAAATCAGCCACACCGTTTTACTTTCATCCTGTCACTCCTCTGGTCACGAAAGGCTTTGGTGTCTCCCAGGGGTGGATGGAGTGATACGCAGGCATCTCGGTTTAGCAGTCAGGGATCCTCCACGAATGGGACTCACCCCAACTGCCAGACCGTATTTCCCATCACTCCCCTCCCCACACGTTGCGCTCCAGGCAGCCCAGCCTCCTCTCTGGAGCAGGATTCCCACCTCCATGCCTTTCTTCCCGCCACTCCTCCCTCCTCCAATGCCCTTTTGCCCCATTATTATCCAATCCTTCAAGCCTAGCTTACTTAAGTGTCCCCTCCTCTGTAAAACTTTCCCTGAGCACTGTTGCCTGCAGAAGTTTCTGCCACCTGTAAGCACTAATAGGAAGCAGCTGGCCATGATCAGAGGCTCCCGGTTTTGTTAATATCTTTTTTTTCCATACATCTTGTCTTTCCAAATAGATCATACACTCAAGGACAAAGACATGTCTCTTTTTTTCTGCTTAAAACACACAACTTTATTGATGACATAAAAATAAAGTCTCAAATATATAAACATAAGTCCACACAAAGGACCAAAGATTACCTTACTTATGAAGAATCAGTTCAGTTTCTGCTCATGAAGCATACTAAAAATATCTCAATCCAGACAAGGTAAAATCAACACATGTATTTTCAGTACAAGTTTGAATTCATTTGGTGTTCATAAAGTGGTCCAACTATAGACCATCATAAGTAACATCAGTTTTGAAGTTATAATGCAATTTACAATGTGCATTATTTCCAGTCTGCAAAACCAAAATATTACTCAGCTTTGTTTGGAAACATAAAACTAATCAGAGTTTACTTAATAACAGTTCAACTCTTTCTTTCACCTCAGGGTCATTGTATTCTGCTGCTAAGACTCGAAGTTTCTTGGCACATGCTTTAGGTCGTTGGAATACGAAATAAAGGGAATTTTTGCTGAACTTGTCCTGGGTAAATACTTTTGCTCTTCTTTTGAAATGATAATTTATATTTTCAAATAGTGAAAGAGCATTAAGAATATTCTCTTTTGTCTCTTTCTTGCTAAAGATATTAATCAGTGATGTTGGTGCATTAGCAATGAGTAAGTCTTTTGTCATAGATGGATTTTTAGAGAAATTCAAAAGCATTCCCAAAATATGGTCTTTAGTTTCTCCACCTCCCACAGTTAACAAACGAAGAAATTCTGAAATATAATTTGTCACCATATGCTGATACTCACTAATAATAGTCAGGTGCTTTATCAATCTTAGTCCAGCCAGCTGCACATTTGAATTCAAGGGATAAGTGATGGTGTCTTCACATACTTGATTTAAGTACGTTTTAACCTTCCTATGATTTTCAGCAGCCACTGAGATGTTATTCAGTGCATTTAAAGCCTTCTGCCTAACACTGGGGTAGGGATTATTGAGCAAGCTTTCAATAATTGAGATTTTACCTGCATTACGAATGACTTCATGGGAAAATGGATAATCAGGACTGTTATATAGAGCATTATTGGCTATTTCATGAATAGAAGGATCTTCAGTCATCTCAATCATGCAAATGAGTTTTTCAAGTTCTCGTGGATCCATATTAGCTTCACGTTTACAGCGGCAGGCCCAGGGCTGAGTTTTCTCCCCAGACCTGATCTGCTTTCTGAGTTCCTCTTCAGGTGGGAAGCAGGAGTCATTTTGGTATGGGAATTTCATTTCTGTCCAGATCATGGCTCCTGCCCATGACCCCATTCCTGCCCCAGGGACCATGGACGGATATGTGCCTCTTGACTCAGCTGACTTTTTGGCTTTAGTCTTAGGTGTAGATTTGTCCTCACTTCTGTTTTCATTACCAGCCCAGAACCAAGACCTTACATCGACTCCACCAGCAGCCTCAAGTTTATCCTTGGTGCTGGCCTTACACTCAGAATTGACATCTTTCTCACTCTTGGATCTGGACTCATTACTGTTCTCACTCTCAGCCCAAAACAAAGACCTTAAACTGATCTCCTCAATATCAGGGCTGGATGCTCTACTTAGCTCATCCTCATCTACATCCTCAGCCAAAGTCCAGGACCGCATGCCAGGCTTTTCCCCAGCCCCAAGCCTAGATCCTGTAGTGGTTGCATTTCCATCCCAGAGCCAAGACTCCTTCCCGGCCTCAGCCCCTGCCCCAGCCCCAGCCTCAGCCCCCGCACGGGAATCCATACAGGCCATCTCTTCAGATCTGATCCAAGACTCAATATTGGTCTTGTCCTCAGCCCCAAATCTGGAACTAATGATGGACTCCTCCCCAGCCCCTGATGTAGACTCACTACTGGCCTCGTTTTTACCTCCAGGCCTGGATACAAAACCAACTTCTTCCCCTCTCCAGAACCAGGACCCTGTAGTAGCCTCACCTTCAGCCCCAAACCAGGATTCTTCATAGGCCTCTGTCCTGGCACTGACCTGGGACCTTCCACTGGCCTGGTCCTCAGGCCTCAGCCTAGACCCTCTACTGGCCTCATTTCCAGGCCTAGACCCAGCCCAGGATTTTCCACCAGTCTGATCCCTAGCACCAGCCTGGGAGCCTCCTCCCCTAGCCTGATCCTCAAATCCAGGTTTGGAACAACTACGAGCCTGACCTCCAGCCCCAACCCAGGACCTTCCACTGGCCTGACTCCCAGAGCCAGCCCAGGACCCACCATTGGACTGGTCTGTGGGCCCGGGACTAGACCCTCCAATGACCTGGTCTTCAGCACCAGACCAGAACCTTCCTCCACTGGCCTGATCTTCAAATCCAGGTTTGAGACAGCTACCAGCCTGATGCCTAGCCCCAGCCCAAGAGCCTCCACTCACCTGACTTCCAGTGTCAGTCCAGGACCCACCACTGGACTGGTTCATGGGCCCCAGCCTAGACCCTCCAACTGCCTGGCCACCAGCCCCACCCCAGGACCCTCTTGCATTGGACTGACTCCCACGGCAAACACAGAACCATCCATTGGACTGATCCTCGGGCCTTGGCCTGGATCCTCCACTGGCCTGATTTTCAGTACCAGCCCATGAATCGCCCATGGACTGGTCCCTGGGCCCCAGCCTAGACCCTCCACCAGCCTGGCCCCCACTGTCAGCCCAAGACCTTCTTCCACTGGCCTGATCCTCAAATCTAGGCTTTGCCCCACCACCAGCCTGATCCCCAGGTCCAGCCCAGGACCCTCCATTGGCCTGGTCCACAGCCTCAACCAAGAACCCTCCACTGGCTTTGTCCCCAGAGTCAGCCCAGGACCTTCCTCTGGACTGGTCCTCAGGCCCCAACCTGGACCCTCCACCAGCCTGGCCACCAGCGCCAACCAAAGACCCTTCTTCACTGACCTGACCCTCAAATCTAGGCTTGGACCCACCACCAGACTGATCACCAGTCCCAGTCCAGGAGCCCCCACTGGCCTGGTCCATAGCCCCAACCAAGAATCCTTCACTGGCCTGGTTTCCAGCACCAGCCCAGGATCCAACACTGGACTGGTCCACAAAACCTGGCCTAGACCCTCCGATGGCCCGTTCCCCAGCTCTTGCCCAGGACACACCACTGGACTGGTCCTCAGGCCCCAGCCTAGACCCTCCACTGGCCTGGCCACCAGCCCCAGCCCAGGACACATTTTCACTGGCCTGATCCTCAAATCTAGGCTTGGATCCACCATCAGACAGACCACCAGTCTCAACCCAGGACCCTCCACTAGCCTGGTCCACAACCCCAGCCCAGTACCCAGTACTAGCCACATTCCCAGCCCTAGCCTCAGCCCAGGACCCTCCATTAGCCTGAATTCCAGCCCCATCCTGGGACCTTCCACTGGTCTGTTCCTCAGGGCCAGCCCAGGACCCTCCTCCATTGGCCTGGTTCTCAGCTGCAGTCCAAGACTCTCCAATGGCCTCTTCCCCAGCCCAGGATACCCCACTGGCCTGGCCTCCAACCCAGGAACCCTCCCTGGCCTGACCTCCAGCCCAGGTCTCCCCAATAGCCTGGCTCCCAGTGCCAGCCCAAGACCTCTCACTGGCCTGGTTCTCAGCCCCAGTCCAGGACCCTCCAAAGGCCTTGTCCTCAGCCTCTGCCCAGGAACTTCCACTGCCCTTGCCCCCAGCCCAGGACTCTTCACTGGCCTGCCTTCCATCCCAGAGCCCCACACTGGCCTGGTCCCCAGCTCCAGCCCAGAATCCAATACCAACCACATTCTCAGCTCTAGCCCCAGGCCAGGACTTAATGCTGACCTCATCACAAGCCCCAGCCCAGGACCTAATACCAGACTTATCACTAGCCCCACTCCAGGACTCAATACTGGCTTCATTTTCATCATCAGCCCAGGACACGCTATTCTCCCAGTATCCATCCCTGGCCTGAAACCTAAATTTGATCCATCGCTCAGAAGCAATCCAATCCTCAATACCAATCCCACTCCAGTAATAGTCACGGACCTTAGGCTGAGTCTTTCTGCAGGCCTGAGTGTCGGTCCCACCCTCACTCTCAGGAGTGGGCATGGCCTGAGCCTTAGGCTTTGCATAGACCTCATGTCCTGTGGCTTCTGCTTCAGACTTAGGTACAGCCTTGTCCTTTGCCCCAGGCAAGGTCTTACTCTGGGAATGGGCCATGGACTGAGGCTGACCAGAGCCCATCATATCTGCCCCAGCCTCTACCTTAGACTCAGCATTGGGATTGCCCCTGACCTTACTCCTGGCACCAAGCAAGGCCTCACCCTGGGGACTGGCCACAGCCTGGGGCAGGGCTGAGTCTGTTGTAGCTGGCCCAGTCTCTGCCTTAGACAGAGCATTGGGATTGCCCCTGACCTTATTCCTGGCACCAGACATGGCTTCACCTTGGGAATTAGACATAGCTTGGAGCTGGACAGAGCCCATTGTACCTGTTCCAGCCTCTGCCTTGGGCACAGCATTGGGATTACGCTGGACCCTCTTCTTGGCACTAGGCAAGGCCTCACCGTGAGAACTGGCCACAGCTTGGGAATGGGAAGTGCCTGTTGCATCTGTTCGAGGCTGGGCAGAACACGTTGTATCTGGCCCAGCCCCTGCCTTAGACCCAACATTGGGATTGCCCCGGACCTTATTCCTAGCACCAGGCAAGGCTTCACCTTGGGAATTAGACACAGCATGGGGCTGGGCAAAGCCTGTTGTATCTGCCCTGGTCTCTGCCTTACACACAGCATTAGGATTGCCCCTGACCTTATTCTTGGTACTAGACAAGGTCTCATCCTGGGAAGTGGCTACAGCCTGAGGCTGAGCAGAACCTATTGTATCTGTTTGAGGCTGGGCATTGCCCCTGAACTTTTTCTTAGTACCACAAAAAGCCTCACCCTTTAAATTGGCCGCAGTCTGGGACTGGGCAGAGCCCACTGTATGTGCTCCAGCCCCTGCCTTGGATACAGCATTAGGATTGCCCTGAACCTTATTCCTGGCACCTGGCAAGGTTTCACTTTGGGAATTAGACACAGCCTGGGGCCGGGCAGAGTCCACTGTATCTGGCCCAGCCCCTACCTTAGACACAACATTGGGATTGCCCCTGACCTTACTCTTGAGACCAGGCAAGGCCTCACCCTGGGAACTGGCCATAGCCTGAGGCTGAGCAGAACCTGTTTTATCTGTTTGAGGCTGGGGAGAGTCCGTTGTATCTGGCCCAGTCCCTGCCTTAGACACACCATTAGGATTGCCCCTAACCTTATTCTTAGTACTAGACAAGGCTTCACCCTGGGAACTGGCCACAGACTGGGGTTGGGCAGAGCCTACTGTATCTACTCCAGCCTCTGCCTTGGACACAGCATTGGGATTGCCCCGGATCTTATTCCTGGCACCAGGCAAGGCTTCACCTTGAGAATTAGACACAGTTTGGGGCTGGGCAGAGCCCATTGTATCTGCTCTGGACTCTGTCTTAGACATAGCATTGGGATGGCCCTTGACCTTATTCTTGACATCAGACAAGGCCTCACCCTGGGAACTGGCTACAGCCTGAGGCTGAGCAGAACCTGTTGTATCTGTTTGAGGCTGGGCATTGCCCCTGACCTTTTTCTTAGTACCACAAAAAGCCTCACCCTTTAAATTGGCCACAGCTTGGGACTGGGCAGAGCCCACTGTACCTGCTCCAGCCCCTGCCTTGGACACAACATTGGGATTGCCCCGGACCTTATTCCTGGCACCAGGCAAGGCTTCACCCTGGGAATTGGCCACAGCCTGGCAGCCCACTGTATCCGTTTGAGTCTGAGCAGAGCCCATTGTATCTGGCCCAGTCCCTGCTTTAGACACAGCTTTGGGATTGCCTCTGACCTTACTCTTAGTGCCAGACAAGGGTTCACCCTGGAAATTGGCCACAGCCTGGGGCTGGGCAGAGCCCACTGTATCTCCTCCAGCCCCTGCCTTGGACACAGCATTAGAATTGCCCTGGACTTTACTCCTGGCACCAGGCAAGGCTTCACCCTGGGAAATGGCCACAGCCTGGGGTTGGGCAGAGCCCATAGTATCTGTTTGAGTCTGGGCAGAGCCCATTGTATCTGGCCCAGTCCCTGCTTTAGACACAGCTTTGGGATTGCCCCTGACCTTATTCTTAGTGCCAGACAAGGCTTCACCCTGGAAATTGACCACAGTCTGGAGCTGGGCAGAGTCCACTGTATCTGCTCCAGCCCCTGCCTTGGACACAACATTGGAATTGCCCCGGACCTTATTCCTGGTGCCAAGCAAGACTTCACCTTGGGAATTAGACACAGCCTGGAACTGGGCAGAGCCTGTTGTATCTGGTCCAACCACCACCTTAAACACAGCACTGGGATTGCCACTGACCTTATTCTTAGTACCAGGCAAGGCCTCGCCCTGGGAATTGGCCATAGCTGGGGGCTGACCACAGACCCTCAGTTCTGCCTCAGCCTCTACCCTAGAAATGGCATTAGAATCACTCCTGCCATCAACCCTGGAATCAGGCAAGGCATTGGCTTGGGTCTTGGCCCCAACCTGAGGCTGCGCACAGGTTTTCATGTCTGTCCCAACCCCTGCCTTACACTTGCCTTTGGCTTTGCCCCTAGTCTTACCTCCTGTACTAGGTAAGGCCTCAACCCGGCTCTTGGTGGAAGCCTGAGATTGTGTCTTCGTGTCTGTCCCAGTTCCTTCCTTAGACATGGTGTTGACATTGCCCATAGCCTTAATTTTGCCATGAGGCAAGGCATCAGCCTGGACATTGGCCACAGGCTGAGGCTGTGTATAGAACTCAACGTCTGTCCCAGCCCCCACCTTAGACATGGTATTGGGATTGCCTCTGGTCTTATCCCTGGCATCAGGCAAGGCCTCAGCCTGGGAACTGGCCTTCAAGTTTGCCTTGGCCCCTGTTTTACACGTGGCATTGGGGTTGCCTCTACCCTTAACCTTAGCATCAGGCATAGCCTCAGCCTGAGCATTGGCTACAGCTTGAGGCTGAGCAGCAGCCCTCATGTCAGCTCTAATTATTGCCCTAGACGTGACATTGGTATTTCTCCGGTCATCAACCTTGGCACCAGACGTGGCCTCAGCCTGTTTCTTGGCCACAGTCTGAGGTTGTATAGAAGCTCTCATATCTGCCCCCACTCCTGCCTTACATATGACATCGGTATTACCCCCAGCACCAACCCTTACCCCAGGCATGGCCTCAGGCTGGGCCTTGGCTACAATCTGAGGTTGGGCAGAAGGCCTCATGTCTACCCCAGACCCTGCCCGAGACACAGTTTTGCGATTCCCCTTAGCCTCAACCCCAGCACTAGGCATGTCATCAGCCTGGATCTTGGCCACAGCCTGAGACAGTGCACAGGAGCTCACATCCACTCCAGCTTCTGCCCTGGACATGGTGTTAGGATTTCCCTTATTATCAACTGTGGTACCAGGCCTGGCCTCAGTCTGAGTCTTGGTCATACTCATTATCTCTTCCAGGGCTCTTGCCTTGGTCTCAGCCACAATTCCAGTCTTGTTTATGGCACTCATTTTAGCCACTTCCTTGGTCACTGCCAAGGCCTTACCCTGTGTCACCATTACTCTGTTCATGTCTGTCTCTTTTTCAGCCAATATACGAGCTTCTGCTTTGGTCTGAGTCATTGCTTCTTTCTTGGTCTCTGCCCTGGCAACCAATGTCCAAGCTTTAGCTTTGGTCTGGGTCACTGCCTCTTTCTTGACTACTCTCCTAGCCTCAGAGTCAGTTTGGGTCACTGCCTCTTTCATGGCTACTTCCTTGGCTTTGGCCTTGGCCTCAGTCAGAGTCACTGCCTCTGTCATGACCACTGTTTTGGCCTCAGATTGGGTCTCTGCCTCCGCCCCAGCCATTGCCTTGGCCTGGAAGTTGCCTTTGGGTCTGGCTTTAGCAGTGGCCTTAGTCTCTACTTCAGCCCCAGCTCCACCTCCTGCTCCAATTTCTGCTCCAGTCTTGACCTTGGATCTAGCCTCAATCTCTGTCCCAGTCATGGCTTCACTCATGGCCAAGGTCTGGTTCTGTACACCAACCACAGTCTCCATCTTGACTCTGGACCCATTTCTGGCAAGTCTCCTCACACTCTGGGCTCTACCCTTGGTTAATTTGTAAATGTAGTAGCAGGTACCAGCCCAGATCACCAGTCCCGCAGTCACCCAGCCCACTTCCTGAACGCGACCCATGTAATCACCCCTCCTGAAGGCACGAACAAGGTACAGGGGGACTCAATCAGGCTGGGGAAAGAGGGTAGTAGGTCT
Organism: Diceros bicornis minor; assembly: GCF_020826845.1. Lineage (NCBI taxonomy): Eukaryota > Metazoa > Chordata > Mammalia > Perissodactyla > Rhinocerotidae > Diceros > Diceros bicornis. The sequence continues at coordinate 94,598,124 of NC_080781.1, read as the reverse complement.
GGGTGTAGGCCTGTGAGGGTGTTGGTCTTCAGCAACTCAAAGGCCACTACAGCTGCCACTGGAGGTGGACCTAGAAGTGGAGGAAGGAAATGGACTAAAATTTCTCTTCTAATTATGTGCATCATATAGATAGATACACAGAAGGAGAGGAAAGTATAGAAATGATGTGCTTGGTGGAAGAAAAGGATGGTTAGAAAACTCTTTCTCCATCCATTTTATTTTATCCCTTCCCCATCTTCCCCAGTGCCTAACAATTTTCCCCCAAGGTACTTCCATACACATGTCATTACACGAAATGAATGGTGGAAAGGATGGTGGGAGGGCTGACTATGAATGGTAGAGACTGACAAGCCCTAGACCTTGATTTTTACTGGACCTACTCTGGTCACCACTCCCATAGGTCCCTACCCTCATACCAACCTGTAATGATCGAAGCAGTTTCCTTCTTCTTTCCTTCCTTCCTCTTTCCTTCTCTTGACTGGTGATATACCCTAAAGTAGATCTACAAACTCATGAGATCTGCGGACCTAGAGACAGTCAAACATATAGACATATGGAGGGACAGATGAGAGTAGAGATTTTGTTCTTGATGTGACAGGCATATTATTAACAAACTACCTCTCTATCCCCCTCAGTTTACCCCACTCCCTGTACCAAAATAAAGGTGAAGGTGTGGGGTAAGTGACAAGGATGGCGGGAAAGGTGGCTGGGAAAAGGAGAGCCTGAGGATCCTCCAGACTGGACACTGGCCCTACTGGATGCATGCTGGTCTCCACCAACCCGCCCCAGAAGTCTACTCAGGCAGTCCGCATCCTCTTACCAGTATATACTGATCAAGGGCAATTTCCTCCTTATTTCTTTGTTTTCAGTGAGCTCAAGCCCTGCAGCAGACCTTCAGGCAGATCTATGGAAAAGTAAACAAACGGGAGGTTAGAGACTGAGTGCTTTATAGAACAGACAAGCACCCTGGTCACTGACCCCAGTACCTGCCTTACCAGAGCCCATGTCCAGTTTGCCAATGTGTCCCATCTTGTTGTCCCCCCCTCAAGTCCTCTCTCAGTGGCACTCCAGCCCACCCTTACCCAAATATTCCTACTGCTTCCTACACTGAAACAGTCGCAACAGTGTGGAAATCTGGCAGAGTGTAGGAGAGGCAGAAGTACCCTCCACTGAGACCCTCTCAAGTCTCTGCCACCTTCTGTGCCCAATCCTCTCTTGTCCTCCCCAGACACTGCCCACCTTCACACCAACCTTCATGGTTCCAGGCCAGTCTCCCCCTTTCCCTTGCTTCCAGTGGTAAACAGCTCTACTATAGGCCCATGGGAAGACCTAGGAACAAACAGAGAAAATGAGAAAGTGAATGTTGAGTGCTTGTGACATCCCAGCATCTAAGACACAGGTCCTAGTATCTGCCTTACTGGATTTAGAGACCCATTCACTAGCAGGCAGAATCTGGGTCTTCCCCAGCACTGAAATGGGCAAGGTGGAAAAGGGAGGCAGGAAAAAATAAAAGGGGAGAGATAGAGGCAAATTGTTTCAAAACCACCTGTAGGAGCCTAGGGCTTCTCCCAAAAGTCCATCATTTCCTTCACCAAGATGCTCAGACAGGCAGGGGGATTCTGGAAAACTGGAAAACTGCCAGAGAGATGGAGGCCCCCAGATCCCATATTCTAGAATCATAGCCTACTGTCATCCACTTCCCCTTAAACCCATCTATAGGAGTCTCCAGCAGATGAAACAAGTTGTGGGGGAAGGCTTTTGCTTCTGCAAAATCACTATCCCTCCCTTGCAAAGGCTATCTCAAAAAAAATAGTAATGTTGTTTGATACAACAATTTGTATTTTCTCAGTATTATCTGAAGTGCAAATAATAGCATCCATAGAAAAGTTCGCTGCCTTTATTGCTCTTGAACACACAATTTAAGTTAAAAATCCAAAGCTTGGCAAGTAAACGCAGTTTAGGGAAAGTCCCCTAGTTAGCCCCACCACATATCCCAAGCCTCGGCGCCTAAATTCCTTTCATAGAGAATTCACATAGAACTTCAACAGTTCACAGACAGGGCCCCCGCTCACACTAACCTCCAGAGATCCTGTGCAGTTTTCTCTCCTTCTTCCCTCGCCTCGCCACAAACAGTGCCACACCGAACTACTGTCCGTCAGACAGAAGAGAGTAAAGGCACTGAGTGCTTGGACCAGCACGCAGGACACAGATCCCAATACTCACCTTTCTGGATTCAGGAACCAGCTTATCAAACGTCCCTCCCCGAATTCCGACACGCCACCCCCACCAACCCCGCCGTCCAGACACCAAGGCCCACCATTTTCCTGCAAACGCCACCGTGGCGTGTCCCTTCCACTGAAATGAGCAGGAAGCTGAGCAGACTTCTGAGGTCAGCGATTAGAGTCAGACATAGATACAATCTCTGTATTTTCCTCTTGAGACTCTCCCCCCACCATCCGCCCGGTCAAAGCCCTGCACAGACGTAGGCAGGGGGATGGGGACTAGGGAGAATCAGAGGCGAAGGCTCCTGGAACTTGAGCCCGCTGTGTCCCCCACCCCCAGACCCATTACCGTCTGCTGCCGCCCTGGCCTCAGCGCGCGGCCCCGGGGCCCTTACCTGCTCCGCTTTCCCCGGGCCCGATGCCAGCCCGCCGTGCGCAGGGCAGCGGGGAGCTGGTATCCAGATGGCAGTGACGACTGCACCGAAGGCTGCGTCGCTCTGCAGCTCCCGGTCACGTGAGGGACCCGCGTCGCCTACGATTTCTCCCTCCTCTCCACACCCACCACCGGCCGACCTGTGGGGAGTTCAGCAGGACCCTCCTCTCCACCTGCGCACACACGAACTCCCCCTCCACTCGTCCAGGCGCGAAACCCCAGAGCGCAGCGCCCTGTCACTCCACTCGGTCCTCTCCAATCTGAGGACCCCAAGTGGTCTCACCGCCGTGCGGTTGGGGTCTGCCCTTTTCTGGTTACCAGGGAGGGTCTGGATCCTCCACCCACCCCCAGGCCTTAGCTCCAGGCTTTTCTGCTGCTTCTTTGAGGAATTCTCTCTTTCTCTCTTAGGCTATAGGTACGCTCCCGGTCGGGTACCTTGCTACATCAAAATTGGCTAGGGAAGGGATGCCAGGAAAGAAAGCAGAGAGTGCATGCAGAGGCTTAACTTTCTTCTGCTCCTTTTTTTCTTCTTTTCTTTTAACATCACATTCATTGTTTTTGTAGTTGGGAGATGCAGTCAAGCCATTTTCATTCGACACTTAAAAATTAGGTGGTAGTAAAGATAACAAAACACTCATTTGTTTACATTATTTTTTGCCATATTAAAAAATGTTTTCTAGTTGCTGTAAACTATTTCACAGATTTCAAAACAGTCTAGTAATTATTGACATTTTAAATACAAAATTTTCCTAAACAAAACCAGAACGTTTTCAATGTGATCTATAAATTAATCTTTGGAAAGACATTCAGTTTTCTAATCTTGGCAATTTTCCACAAGTGATTTACAGCCTTTTGAAGTTCTGGCTGAACTTATGATCTCATATCAGGTGTCTGAGAACTTCATAGATGACTCCTGGGTGATTGAATGAAGACCCAACTCCTGATGAACCAAGTACCTGAAAAGTAGTGATTTCCCAGATTAACCTGTTTTCCATTCAAGGGGTTTTATTTGGATTTTACATAAGCATATGATCAAATCAGTCTCATCACACCCTCGAAAGGACCAACTGTTATCCCACTGATGGAAATGAGACTCAATAGATGGAATTTTCATTGAATCATGACACTTGTGAAATACCTCTGGCATCTGTCATTCATGTACTATGTCACCCTAGCAGCAGCTGGTATTGAGCATCTTTCCAGTGGAGACAGTGGTGTGGCTCTGTGGGTGACTGTGAATCCCTGCGACACCCCTGAGATCCATGTCATTGTTCCCTCACAAAAAGCACAGTTTACAGGATCCCAGGCAGTCGCCAGGAGAAAGAAGCCTTTTCATTCCCTGCTTTCTGTTACAATTTCACCGCACCACCCACACAAGCCCCTCAGAATAATCCCAGAACTCGGGGACAAAGTGTGCAGTTAGTCCCCAGACATCCAGTTGTCCCCCGCTGGGGAGTTACTCTAAGTATAGACCCTTCAGGCAGCCTCTTTGTTAGAACGTTGAAATATGACACCCCAGCAGGAAGCTCCCTTGGTGAGGGGCCCCAGTGTGGGGGAGGCCCTTTCAGGAGGTGAGCCGGGGAGCCCAGAGTGCCACAGAACCTTACTAATGGCTTTTCAGAACTCAATTGCCCGTGACCAACTTAGGTTCTCCACAAATAGAAAGTTTCATATGTTGGTTACATAAACATTTAAAACTTTACTAAATGAACAAACAAAAAAATCATAAGCATAGGATGTCAAACGGCTGATTTGTAATAATCTAAAAACTCTTACAATCATTAATAAAATGATAAACAACCCAATAGAAAAATGTGCCAAAGACATGAATGGATTTGTTCACAGAAAAGGAATACAAATGACCAATAAACATATGAAAAGATGCTCAACTTCAAAGAAATGCAAATCAAAACAACTATGTCTTACCATTTCATCTGAGAGTTTATCAAAATTTAGAAATTTGATAATATTGTTGACTGGTTTGTGGGGAAAGGGGCACTCCCACACCGTTGGAGACAGATACTCTGATGCAACCTTATTATGGAGGGCAATTTGGCAAATTCTGTTAAACAATAAATATAGCATCCCACAAATTCTTTGAACCGGAAATTCTGTTCCTGGAAATTTAGCCAGCCTTATACCAACACAGTTTCACACACACACACACACAAAATATATATCTATAGTATATATATACACATACACTAAGATATCTATTGCAGTGCTTGTAAAGGTTAGAAAAAAACTGAAACAACATAAAATGCCATCAATAGGGGAAAGATTAAATACATTATGTTAAATTTATACAATATGGTTGATTAAAAAAAGGTTAGCTCTATGTATCCTGATGGAAAGATAGTTAGGGTATTTTATTATTTGCTGTTTATTTTCTATAATTACACACTACTTTCACAAGAATACATTCTAGTATAAGATTCAAACTCAGAAAAAGCACTACTACTGCTTTAACTCCACTATCCTCATCCAAAGTATAGTTACCCCCCTTTGTTATAAATATATTGTTAAATGCTTTGCTATACATTATATACATATATATGTCTTATGAAAATATATAAATGGGATCATATTTAACATACTGTTTTGCAACTTGATTTTTCTTTTCACTTAAACTTATTATCTCAGAGAGCTCTACATGCCAGTACATTTAAAGCTGCTTTATTCTTTTGAACTGCTACATACTATTCCATAGCTTGGCTACACTACTGTTTATTTAATCCCATTCCCCCACTCCCTGCCAATTGATGAACATAAAATTGTTCGGGGTCTGGAGCTAATAAAAACAAGGCTACAGTGAAGAACCTGGTGCATACGGCTTTACCCACGGGGGGAAAAATTTCTTTAAGGTAGTCTACTACAAATAGAATTGTTCAGCTAAGGATATGAGATTTTATACATTTGATACTGCCCAAAGAAGAATATGAGATTTTGTATAGTTAAGGGATAGACCACCAAATTGCCCTCCAAAGAGGCTGGGCAATTTACACTCTCGTCAAGAACGCGACAGGACCCCATTCACCACTTGCTCATGCACACTGTAAATTACCAATTAGTGTCAGTCTAAGAGACAAAAAAAGGTATGAGATTGTCCTTTTAACTCACATTTTGCTAAATATCTATAAGCTTGAGCATCATTTAATATGCTTATTAGTCATTTGCATTTCTTCTCTAGGAATTAGCTGTTAATATCCTTTCAATATTTTTCTATTCAGCAGTGTTTTTCTCACTGATTTGTAGTTCCGTATGCATATCTATATAATAGTTATTTTTCTGTTATATAGTTTGCACATATATTCTCCCAATCTGTCACTGACATCTTAATTTTATGGTATTTTTTGATACTCAGCATTTTTACATTTTGATGTAGTCAAATACATTAACTTTTTCCTGTATGGTTTCTGGATTATGTTATGTATATACACAGATACATATATACACACATACATACATGTGTATATATGTATGTATGATATATATGTATTCAAATATATGGCCAAATCCCAGTACCATTCATATAACAGCCCCATAATCCCCAACTAATTTAAAAAGCTGGCTTAGCATATGTTAAATTCTCATTTATACTCAGATATGTTTCGTAGATTGACTTTTCTATTCCACTGACATATGTATATATTACTGCTTCAATAGCACGCCTTTAATTCGTATAGCTTTGTGGCAAGTTTTGGTGTCTGGGAAGGCAAATCCTTCATTGCTCTGTTTTTTCAAACTATTTTTGGATATGCTTGGGCATTTCAAGTAAAGTTCCAAGTTTTATTTTTAAAAAATCCTCATGGACTTTTATTAGGATTGCGTTGAATTTATAGATTAATTTGGGGAATAATTAAAATCATAGTAATTATTATTTTCATCCAAGGTCATGTAGTATTTTTAAAATTTATTCATATCTTCTTCTGTGCCCTTCAGTAAAATTGTATAGCTTTCTTCATATAGATTTTACATATTTCTTATTCGCTGTATTCCCAAATATTTCATAGTTTGTGTTAACATTGTGAATGGTGGCTTTTTGTATATGATATTTTTTCTTCATTTTTTAGGAAAATAATGTCAGTTTTTATAAAAATCATGCCTGCTCATTATAAGAAGCAATGCAATGCGGTCAAGTACAAAGAAGAAAGATAAAATATCACTTAGATTCCAGCACCGTGAAATAACTATCAAACTTTCAAACAACAATCAAACTTCCTGGAACATTATATGTTCTTTAGATCTGAACATTTCATTCTTTCTTAAGAATGCATATGTTCCGGGCCGGCCCCATGGCTTAGCGGTTAAGTGCGCGCACGCTTCGCTACTGGCGGCCCGGGTTTGTATCCCGGGCGATGCTGAGGCCGAGTCCCACATACAGCAACTAGAAGGATGTGCAACTATGACATACAACTATCTACTGGGGCTTTGGGGGGAAAAAAAGGAGGAGGATTGGCAATAGATGTTAGCTCAGAGCTGGTCTTCCTCAGCAAAAAGTGGAGGATTAACATGGATGTTAGCTCAGGGCTGATCTTCCTCACAAGAAAAAAAATATATATATATATATATGTTCTTAATATGTGAGTGTACATATATATAATATCTCCCTATTTCCTTTAGTTTCTCCTGCCTTTTTCATCTCCAGCCAGTGTGATTATTTCAAGCCCTTCATCTGTCTATAATTCAACTTTTAGCCATGTTTTTCTATTTCAGCTGTTTATAATTTATTACTTCTATGATAATGTTATTTGAGCCTAATTGGCTCCTTAGTTTGCAATCTTCCTTTTTATCTAATTCTGCTGTTTATCATCTCATCTTCGAACTCTTTTTTGAGTCTATATTCTTATTAAGTTGTTCTATAGCTTAAAGTACTTGGAAATTTCCTTCTGTGCTTTGGGGTATGTTTTATTCTTGTTTAGGTTCTTTGTCTTTCTCATAATGTATCTTACATGGCTTCTGAGGGGCGGGGCAAGGTTAAGAACCTGGCCGCCCTGCACCACTATGCTCAGCTCAGGATGCTGTTTCTTTACTTGCCTGTGACTTTTTGAAGTTTGTGTAATTAAGATGTGCCCTGTTCCTTGTTCGATTGCTGATGATGACCCCTACTCCACCCCCACTGACTTTTTACTCCTTTTTTTTTTTTTTTTTTTTTGCCTTTTGTTAAGTATCAGGAGAGAGTCTATGAGGCAGTGTCTTTTCCTCTATTCTGACACAGATGCTTCTTCTAATCCATTTTCTAGTTTTTCATTGCTGGTGCAAGATAAGGCTACAATTTTCGTATGTTGCTCTTATATCAGGCCACCATAATGAATCTTTATTAATAGTTCTAAAAGTTTGTCAGTTGATTCTGATTTTCTAGAGAGACAATTATATTGTCTGTAAATGACAGTTCAGTATTTTTCCTTTCTAACATTTTACACTGCTCATTTCTTCTTTTTGGCTTATGCACGGAACAAGAACTTCAGAATAATGTTGAATAGTAAAGGTGATAACAGACATCCTTATAGTCAGTGTCTAGCTCCTGACTATAAAGGGAATGCTTAGTGTTTCGTCATTAACTACAATGCTTCTGTACATCTCTGGCACAAACCCTTTGCCAAGTTAAGGAAATTTCCTCCATTCTTAGAATGCAAAGGGTTGTTATCAGGAATTGATGTTTAATTTCAACAAATGATTTTATGGTACCTATTAGGATAATCATATTTTAATATGATTTTAATATTATTTTAATATAGTGTATTACAATAAAACTATTCAAATATTGAACCACACTTGAATTCTTGGGATAAATCTCACATGGTAATGACTATTTTCTAATACACTGCTGGATTTCAATTTGCTAATAGTTGATTTCCCATTTTTGCACACGTTCATTGATGAGATCAATTTATAGTTTTCTTTTTTGTGCACCATCCTTTTCCAATTTTTGATATTAGGATTATATTAGCCCTTTAAAATGAATTGTGAAGTTTTCTATGTTCTGGAAATAGTTTATATAACAAGAGAATTTTCTGCTCATTGAAGGTTGGAAGAACTTTGCTAGAAAAATGTCTGAGAATGGTAATTGTCTTTTTTCCCTTTTGTTTGTTTTCTAAGTAGTAGATCTTTATTTTTTAACATTCTTCATTGGTTATTGATTTATTCAGGTTTTCTACTTCTTCTTGAGCCAATTTTGATAACTTATATTTTCTTAAAATATGATCCATTTTGTCTGAAATTTCAAATTTAGTGGTAAAAAAACACACTTATTTATCATATGACGTGTTTTCCTATATTTTTTCCAAATGTCTTCTGTATTTGTAATTATGATTCCCAATGTTGTTTATTTTCTCTTTTTTTTTCTTGATCAGACTTGCAAATTTTTTTCTCAAAGAACAAATTCAGGTTTTATCAGTCAATTGTAGTGTGATTTTTTTGTTTCTTACCTTGTTTTCAATTATTTTTATTTTTTTGTTCCTTCTATTTTCTTGGGATTCAGTTTATTATTCTTTTTCTACATTCTTGAGCTGAGCGCTTAGCTCATTTATCTTAAATCTTTCTTGTTTTCTAACATGTATTTGAGTCTATAAATTACCCTCTTGAAATTGCTCTAAACACATCCCCCAGGTTTTACATCTGGTGTCGTCATTTTCATTCTCGTCTACACAATTTGAAGTGATGATTTTTGTTTCCTCTTTAACCGGAGTCATTTAGAAAAGCCATTTTTCATTTTGGATTGGGTGGGAGTTCTTTGTATTAATGTTTAATTTTATTTCATCATATCGTGTCACCTCCTCTTCAAGGCCTTCCTTAATCTTGCAATTTAAAATATCCCTCTAGCCTCTATAACATCATCCAGTTTAATTTTCATTAAAGGATTTATCATCTGTTTTTCTGTTTATGTATTATTTGATTCCTTTCTCTAAGATGTGAGCTCCTTGGGAATGGGGACATTGTCTCTTATTCACCACCACATTTTCAGTACCTAAAACAGGCCTGGAATACAGTAGACACTCAATAAATATTAGCCAAATAAATAAACTGTGATCAATAAATGTGAACCCTATGATTATTATTTCTACTTTTTTGTTTTTTAGAAATGAGCATGTTCTAATACATGAACAAATTTTGTAAGTCAAGTGCATTTGAAAAGAATGTTATTTTCTGTTTTGTGCAAAATTGTTTAGGTTAGAGAGATTAGTTAAAGCTCATTGATTGTGTAATCCAAATCCTCTATATACTTGCTAATCTGTGGATTACTGAAAGACCTGTGGTGAGCTTTCCACTATGATTGTGTATGTAACAATTTTTCTTTATATTTATATCATGTTTTGCATTGTCTTTTTGAAGTTATATCATTAATTGCACAAAAGATTACTTGTGCTGTTTTTTAGGTAATATAACCATACTTATTAATATTAAATATCCCTCTTTGTCCCTTTTAGTCCTTTCTGTCTGAAAATTTACTCTGCCTTATATTGCTAATGCTACATTTGCTTTCTTCTTCTTAGTTTTGCCTGGTTTATCTTTTTATTTAATACAATATAGAGGTGGATTTTTATTTTTATGTTTAACACATTCTGAGAATCTCTGTCTCTTTTTAAGTGAGTTTAACCAATTCACATTGTGATTATGATATGTTTGGATTTATTCTTGTCACTCGTTTTTACATTTTCTATTTACCATGATTTTTTGTTCCTTTTTTCCCCCACGCTTTATGTTGGATCAATTTATTTTACCTATAGTGGTCTGGAGGTTATTACATTCTATTTTTATTCCACCACCTTTATCAGCCCTGATAACTTTTTCTTTTGCAGATAATCACTAAGAAGTCTTGATTTCTACTATTTGTTCTCTCTAAATCTGGTAGCCTGCTCCATATCACCTCTTGCAGAGGGACTACTGCCTCTTCCAGCTCTTAGCTAAAAGCAAATGCTTTATTCTTTTTTACTATTTCACTGAAAGTAAAATCCAAAGCCATAAATTTTCTAGCATAAAACGTAGAGGACTATCTTCATGACCTTGGGGAAGGCAAAGATGTCTTGGAACGGGATACAATAAGCACTAATCATAAAAGAGAAAATTGGACTCTATCAAAATTTAAATTTTCTGTTCATCCATAGACATTATTAACAAAATGAATACGCAAGCCACAGACTTGGAAAAAATATATATGCAGTACATATATCTGACAAAGGACTTATATCCAACATATATAAAGAATTCCTACAAATCAACAATCAAGAGAAGAACCCAATGTAAAATCAGGCACAAACTTGAATAGAAACTTCACAAAGGAAGATATCCAATCCTCAGCATATTTAGTAATCAAGGAGATGCAAATTGAAACCACAATGAGATATCACCACACACCAATTAGAACTGGTAAAACCAAAGACTAACAACACCAAATGTTAATGAAAATGGAGAAACCTGAACTCCAACACATTACATTACATCCATTAGGGGTGTAAAATGGTACAACCACTTTGGAGAACTTTTTCACAGTTTCTTTAAAAGTTTAACATTCATTTACCAAATGACCCAGCAGTTTCACTTCTGGATAGTCAACAAAAATGAAAACATATGTCCATTCAAAGACTTGTACATGAATGTTTATATCAGTTTAACTCATGATAGCCTAAAACGGGAAACAACGAGAGAAAGGCTAAACAAATTGTTGTACATATATCCAATAGAATACCATTCAGCAATAAAAAGTAATGAAATACTGATATGTGCAACGACATGGGTAAATCTCAAAAACAGTATATTGAATGAAAGAGGCCAGACACAAAGGAGTATTGTAGGATTCCATTTATATGAAACCCAAGAACAAATAAAACTGATTTGTGATGATAAAAATCAGAAAGTGGTTGTCTGGAGAAGAGAGGGGAATTAACTGGAAAGAAGTACAAGGGATCTTTCTGTGATGATGGAAAAGTTCTATATCTTGTTTTGTGTGGCGGTTACATGGGTATATACAATGTTAAAATTATTCACACTGAACATTTAAGATGCGTGTGATATATTGCATGTAAATTATACTTCAGTATACCCAAATTCCCTCCCCAGAGAGAGTCGCTTTATTAATTTGGGTGTATCATAACAGGCTTTTTTCTATGAATTGCATACAGATATATGTACTTATAGAAATATTGTTGGGGGGCATTATATTGTACATATGTTTCACAACTTGATGTTTTTTCACTCATCATTATATCTTGGAGGTCTTTCCACGTGAGTAAATGTGGATCTTTTAAGCTGCTGTATTATATTCTATAGTGTGGCTATAGTATGGCTTATTGAGCCATTCCTCTGCTAAAGGACATTCAAGTTTTCTTTAATTTTTAGCAATAATAAACAATGCTACAAAAATTATCTTTGAAAATGTTACCAATCAGAAAACTGAGAAGTGGTATACCAATGTTGTAGATTACATTTTGCTATTAAGTGGGGAGGCTGTGCATCTGTTCACATGTTTATTGGTCATTTGTAGCTCTGTGAATTGCCTGCTCACATCCTTCTCCTATTTTCCTGTTGTATTATCTTTGTCTTACTGTTTTTGCAGAAGGGTTGTATTTAGTGTAGATAGCAGTTGTTTCTCTGTTTTGTATGTTGCAGATATTTTCTCCCAGTCTGTAGTTTGCTTTAATATTGTTTATGTTGTCTTTCCATACACTGACATTTTTCAGTTTTCATGTAGTCAAATGCATCAGTCTTTTCATTTATGGCTTTTTGTCTTCCTCAACTGAAGCTTATGAAAAATACTCCCCTATGTTATAAGTTTTTTAAAAACTGAAGTTCCATTTGGAACTTAATAAGTAGCATGAGATAGGGCTCTGATACTATTGTTTTTCCAAATGGATATCCAGCTTCCCAAAAGCATTTATTGAAGAATCTATCCTTTCCTCCACTGATTTGAAGTACAATCTTTACCATATACTTAATTCCCATATATACTTGGATCTATATGAGAATATATAGGTTAAACACAAGAATTATATTGTACATACTATTCTGTACTATGTTTTTTCTCAAATTAATTTATAAATTTAGCACTACGCAATCAAACCAATTCTTTGTTATTTATTTTTTTTCGTTTTTTTTTTTTGTGTGTGTGTGTGTGAGGAATATCAGCCCTGAGCTAACATCCGTGCTAATCCTCCTCTTTTTGCTGAGGAAGACCGGCTCTGAGCTAACATCTATTGTCAATCCTCCTTCTTTTTTTTTTTTTTTTAATTATTTATTTATTTATTTATTTATTTTCCCCAAAGCCCCAGTAGATAGTTGTATGTCATAGATGCACATCCTTCTAGTTGCTGTATGTGGGACGCGGCCTCAGCATAGCCGGAGAAGCAGTGCATCGGTGCGCGCCCAGGATCCGAACCCGGGCCGCCAGCAGCAGAGCGTGCGCACTTAACCGCTAAGCCATGGGGCCGGCCCTCCTCCTTTTTTTTCCCCCCAAAGCCCCAGCAGATAGTTGTATGTCATAGTTGCACATCCTTCTAGTTGCTGTATGTGGGACGCGGCCTCAGCATGGCTGGAGAAGTGGTGCGTCGGTGCGCGCCCGGGATCCGAACCCAGGCCACCAGTAGCGGAGCGCGCGCACTCAACCGCTAAGCCACGGGGCCGGCCCCCAATTCTTTTTTATTTTTTTTTAATTATTTTTTTTTAATTTTTTGTTTATTGCAGTAACATTGGTTTATAACATTGTATAAATTTCAGGTGGAAGCAACCTAAGTGCCCATCAAGGGATGAATGGATAAAGAAGATGTGGTATATATACACAATGGAATACTACTCAGCCATAAGAAACGATGAAATCCAATTCTTTTCTAAATGACAGTTTAAACTGGAAGAGAATTTCTTACATTTTCTAAAACTGTTGGACAAAACTAAGACTGAGCAAAACCAAGGCAGAGCATTCTTGGGAACAATCAGTCTCATTAAAGGAAAATAATTAGGCATTTTTCTACCTTTCCAGTAGGAACCATATTTCAGGTAACAAAATATCCCAGTTAATGAGGGGAAACACTTCCTTTTAGATTAGATGAATGTTAACTAATAAGCACAGAAGAATGATAAGATTAAAAAATTATCATTTTGTGACTCCCAATGAAATAATTGATTCAGGCAAGGATCATCAATAGATGCTTAAATCATCAGATGCTAGTCATGAGGGGAAAACATAACTTCACAAAAGAGGAATTATATCATCACCAGTTTAACCCAGCTTAATTTGTTTGATTGCAGTTTTTTTTCCTAGCTTCTTGAGATAGATGCTTTGATGGTTTATT